>NC_045547.1:67467180-67552180 GCF_009769535.1 Thamnophis elegans
GATGGATGGATGGATGGATATGTTATATACTGCTGGTGAGATTTGGATTTGGAGATTCTGAATTTTTTAGATGTATAAATATTTATTTTGGTTACCATTAAGCTTATGATAGTTTATGATAGTTTATGATATGGCAGAGATGCTAATTTTGCTTGGATGTAATTGAAATGTCATAACAGGATTTTAAAAAAATATAAAATCTTTTCTCATCTTTCTCCTTTTTTTTCTCTTACAGACACATTGAATGAATAATCCATATAAGGTTTTCCACGTTTTTTAATCTTTATCATTTCTCTTTTGTGACTTATTTGTTTGTTTTGTGCTTCCCTTTACTTCTGAGCTCCTCATTTTAAAGAATTGGCCTGAAACTACTGCTGTGTAGATTTGTCTCACATGATATTGATGCTGCTTTTCTACTATTCCCACCAAACAATTTGCTCAGGCATTTACCTGACACTAAATAATATAAAGAAAAAGTAGCATCAGTGTGACTAAAACAATCCCTCACATGTCTGTGATTCAGTAGATGTCACTCAACAATTCCTTGATATTTAATTCTTAAATTAAAGCTTAAATGAAGAGCCACCGAGAATCACCATTTCCTTCTAAAAACCAATAAAATGTAATAAGCTATATAAAAATAATATTGTAGTCTATGTGATCACTCTGGTATTAGAGTTTACCCCAGAGCTGTCAAACTCCCGGCCTGTGGGCCAGATGCATCGTGCGCTGGCCACACCCATGCCCAGTTTGGTGAAGGGGAAAAGTTGTGATATGTCATGTGATGCTGCCTTGATGATGTGAGTTTGACACCCCTGTGTCAAATTAGGGTTTACCCCAGTGGTGGGTTTCAAAAAATTTTCAAACCTACTCTGTGAGTGTGGCCTCCTTTGTGGGAGTGGCTTGCTGGCCATGTGACCTGGTGGGAGTGGCTTGCCGGCCATGTGTTCTCTCTCTCTCTCTCTCTCTCTCTCTCTCCTTACTTTTGTCTCTCTGTCCCTTTTTCCTTTTTTTCTTTCATCTCTCTCTCACTTTTTCTTTCTTTTTTATTTTTTCTTTCTTTCTTTCTTTCTTTCTCTTTCTCTTTCTCTGTGTGTGTGTGTTGTGTGTGTGTGTCAGTAGTGAGTTTCAAAAATTTTTGGAACCTCTTCTGTAGGTGTGGTCTGCTTTCCGGGTCCATTGGTGGAACCTCTTCTAACCGGTTCGGTAGATTTGACGAACCGGTTCTACCGAACTGGTGCAAACTGGTAGGAACCCACCTCTGGTTTACGCTAATAAGATCAGTCATTGTAAATGTGGGGAGAGAAATCTTGAACACGTTCAAGAACTGAGAATTAATGCTGAGGTTCATACAATGGAAAATATTTGTGCTAACCCTGTGGGTTTGTGAAAGTGATGGTGGCAGTGATAGGTTAAAACCTTTTGTCATAAATAAATAAAAATGGCTTCCATTTGTTTTAAGGCTTTCAGTAATTCCATTGTGGGTTTTCTATTCCATCTCTCTGGATGTGTCAAGTAAGCTGAAATTATATCTCAAATACAGAATGGAGACTTGTAGAAGAAGAAATCATGTAATGAAATAATGAGTGACAGTATAAGCATCCCAAAGACCTGAGTTAAAAGGAAATGTGAGCACAGTTTATTCCCCTTGGCCTCACAAGGTATTTTCATGCAACTAATTTTAAAGGCATTACTTGAATAATATTTATGGGAATAGAAAAAAAAAGAGTTCAGCATACTGATGGAGCCAAGACGATGTCTAAAAATTGGTACATTTTAGCACCTTTCCATGTCGGTCTCATTAATATTTTAATGTGGAAACCCCTAAATAGTAGCATAAAACAGATATATGGAAAATTTGATGACAAGCACAGCTGCAAATGCTGCTTTTACAGAAATATTCAGCATGGTTACATAAACTTCAAAACTCAGACTTCATGAAATGACTCCAAACTTTCCATCTTAATAAAATTATTATAATACAATGTATGCAATCTATTCTTTCAGTTAAATAGTTTCAATACTTCTCACTTCCCTCTCCCCGCCCCCCGTCCCTCTGTGTGTGTGTGTATGTTTAATCTTATTTTGTTCATTTGAAAGAATAGATTTTGCTAAAAGACGTTCCTGTTTGAATAAAATAATTCTCATTCTTTTTAGATAGTTCAACCTTGTTTACTTACTTTTTAAAAATAAGATCTTGGTGATGAAATCAGCATAGGGTATGTTTGGCCCTTCAGTGTTCAAGAAAGCTTTCATATTACCAAATAGTGTATATAAAGTACAGTAGCTTTATGAAACTGTCTGTAACCAAATAGAAGAAGAGAGGAATTGTTTCATATCATTTAAGAAAATAAAGTTCCTTTATATCTTATACCAGTCAAGAGTAAGTCAAAGAGCTACTTCATTTCATTTCAGATGAAAATTGAAATAATTCCAATCTTTCTTCCTCATAGACTACTTGATAAAGTTTGCAGAAATCTTTTGTTTTTCTGTTTTGCTTCTTGAAAGAGATTTGGATTCCAGGAAATTCTCTCTCACATACATTCATTCATTCATTCATTCATTCATTCATTCATTCATTCATTCATTCATTCCTCCCTCCCTCCCTCATTTTTCCTACAAATTTAGTTCTGTCATGGTTCAGTGTGTTAACTTACTCTACATAAGAAGTGTAAAAAAGTCACCTTTCTTCTCTGTTTTGCATTAAAGAGTTGGTATTGATTAGACAGTCAATTTTCTCAAGACCCAAGAATTTGCAGACATTTAAAAAAAGAAAAGAGGAATGGAAAGTAATTTTCTTAGTTGCAATATACACTCAGCATGATGTATGACTAAAGTTTCTGTCCAATAATGTGGCCTTTTTGCATTCAAGTTGAGATGACAGATCTTGGAAGTAGCTTTTCCTTTCTATTGAATTTGATGTCAAGACAGTTGGATTTTAGTTTGATTAGTTTTGATTAGTTTTACTATGTAAAGCACTTAGAATGCCTTGTTTGGTGGCACAATAAAAAACTGTAAGTTACACAATAAACTGGTAAAGTTAAAAAGAAAACAAACTGCTATTCATCTTGCTTCAGGGATCATTTTGTGTTGTTGGGAGAAATGTCCATCTGGGTTCAGTTCCAAGTGGGGAAAAAGATACTGGAAACATGGAAACTATTTGGAAAGATGGTTAATGGCGGACAGGATCACATGCCTTGAAGTGAAAAGGGAAGAGATGCTGAAAATCCCTAAGTTTTTATGCCCTCTGTGGGCTTTGAATGTTCTGGGACACAGGAAGAATATCCTGATTAGTTTCTGTCAGAGGTCATAGCTGGTTTTGTAGGTTGTCTGTGTGCTAAGTGTGGTTGAAACTTGGTGGTGGTGCAATGAAGGGCAATAAAATGGGGTAGATCTTTGTTATGTAGAATAGACTGCCCCAGGCCTTAATGGCCCATTAACAAAGATGGGGGCTGAGTTTCTGCTTCTCTGAGTTTCTTACTTCTCTTTTAGGGGAAATATTCTGCCTTTTTAGTATATCCAAAATATTTCATATTTCTAGGAAGGAAGTGAATGCTAAATTCCTACAGTGTCTAGATAACTTGGACCAACAGCTTATTAAAATGATTTGTGTATCATTCATACAATTTCTAACTCAACTGAACAGGCTATAAAACCTCTGTAGTCAGTATGTTAAGCTTTTGAAAAGCTACTATGTTTTTCTGTTTAATACTAACAGGGCGATATCTGGGACACAGCTAAAGAATTGTAACAATTTTATACTGAAATTATTTTATGTTTATTGAAAATTCTCAGCCTTTGTTTTCTTTGTTTTTCTTGAAGAAGTTTTGTCTCTCATTCAAGAAGCTTCATCCTTTGTAACTGAATGGTGGAAAATGGAAGGATTTATACTCCGTTTAATTTTGGATTTCGTTATGTGTATAGAAAAGGACTACATTTTGTTAGAGATGTAATAAGGATAATTCTTCTTTAAAACATGTTTCTGCAACATCCCATACTTACCAGGTTTGGAGAGAATGTACTGGATTATATAAATATAATTGTGTGACTAAATACAATGTTTTCAGAGGAGAATATTCTCTTAAATTACATAGCTATTACAAGGAATTTTATAACTGGACAATATAAATGGATTATCCATGCTCTTACTATAACCAAAAGACTGATTGCAGCACTGGAAAGATAAAAGGTAGAGCCTCATTTACTCAATGAATTGAAGATTTCATTACACTCACTATCTTTGGCTGATTGCCTATGGACATAGACCGAGGGTCAGCAACCTGCGGCCCTGCAGCCAGCATTTTCATCCCTCTGCTGCAGCTCCCTGTCGCCGATCGGCTCCACAATTGATAGGGCTTTTGGTTAGTTCAGGTCGAGGAAAAAGGATGCCGCGCTAGGAAGAGACTCTATGGTGGGGCAACCGGACTTCCAGTCAGCTCCATAATCGAATGTGGGACTTCCAGTTAGGAACTTTGTGGATCTTTGAGTGTTTAAGGTTGCTAATCCTTGACATAGACTTTGCATGGACAAGGATGATAAAATATTACAAATATAGTAGGTTAAAAATGATAGTTATATAAATGTATTAGAAACATATAGGTACTTGAATAATTGCATTAGATAACTACATTGCATAGAGAATTGAAACTATTTAGTGTTATAATGAATAACAGAATAACAGAGTTGGAAGGGACCTTGGCGGTTGTTTAGTCCAAATCCCTGCTCAAACAGGAAACCTTATACCATTTCAGACAAAAAATGGTCCAATTTCTTCTTAAAAACCTTCATTGTTGGAGCTCCCATAATTTCTGGAGGCAAGTTGTTCCACTGATTAATTGTTCTTACTGTCAGGAAATTTCTGCTTACTTCTCAACTGGTTTTCTCCTTGATTAGTTTCGTTAGTTGTTTAACAGATTAAATAACAAAAAAGAGATGGAAGGAACCTTGTAGTATCTAGTTTCTTGTTCTTCGGGTGCTTTTGAAGTGTAGGTTGACCTCCTGTGTGTGTGTGTGTGTGTGTGTGTGTGTGTGTTGTTTTCTACATTTTAAATCATTATTTAAAAAGCAATAAAAAAGAACAAATTTTCTGACTCAGAGAGCATGGCTCCTGCAGCTATTCATATTCCACTGCTGGAGCTTTTCAAGCCAATGTTAGTTGGAGAAATCCTCCCCAATCAGAGGCTTGCACAAGAAGGCCTCCAAGGTCTTTTCCAATCTGTCATTCAATGATTCTGGGTTTTTATGATTCTGTTTTTGAAGAACCCACTCAACTTTAAGAGATAATGAAGACTCAGCAGCTTACCCAGTTTCCTATACTTCAGTGAAGCCCTGAGGGATGGCATCCGTTCACACTATCGCCCACAGTATCATTTCCAGATCAGGAAGACAATTATAAAAAGATAAGTGGTTTATAAAAAAGGACTGCAGGTTGGATGAAAAAAAAAATCACTAAGACTGTGCAGCATTGAATTTAAGAACAAAATGGTGTAGCAGACTATGCAGATGTAGCAGCAGCAGTAACTTTAACTTTTTTCCAGAAGCAACCAACTGCAAATGGCGATTGTATAATCCTGGTAAAAGATGCAGCTACTGTAAATGGTTGCAGACGAAGGCGTTCGTGCTCCTTTGTGCTCCCAAGGACATGTGACAGAAGTGGGTTGCTCCCAGTTTGGCCCACATAGGGTGAACCAATAGTAGCAGCGGCAGAGGCCTCCGCCCACCTGCCCGGATACTTCTGTGAATGCATGGAAATGTACTACCGAACAGAGAGTAAAAAAATTGGCAACCTACCACTGGACGTATGTGTGTGAGAGAGAGGGGGGTGGAGAGAGAGAGAGGGAGACAGACAGACAGAAAGACAGAAAGACAGAGACTTAGCACATTCCTAGCTATAAACTTTTTGTAGAGTTAGCTTCACTGATTTTTTCCTAAAGGAAAGAAGGAGAGAAGGAGATTAAAATAACTTTTTATAGAAATATTTTTAAAAATCCTGGCGATGTCATTATATTAATTTCTCTTTGATGGCATATTATCTAGCAATGCACCCTGAAAAATTAGGGAAAGTTGTGAACAAAGTAGGAGAACAATTAATTCTGAAAGCAGTGGCAAATGGAGCATCAGATTGAGAATTTGGGGTAATGCAAACCTCCTGGGAGAAATTTAGAAAAGGAAATTTGTGGCAGTCAGCGCCATACATCCATACTGAATATTTAATATGAATATTGTGTGCATTGGAAAAAGTGTTTGAATACATCAGAGAAACTGATGAACATATCAACTGCTAATTGGGTACATTTGATTGAAAAGCCAAGCTGTACTTTTAAAAAGGGGTAGGAAATACGTTTTGATAATTTTGCACACATGCTTTAAAAAAAAGCACTAAACTACACAAAATGCTGAATGCATGGTTTAAAAATGCTGAATTAAAATATTAATTTCTTGGAAAAAGAATTACTTCAGGGAGAATGGAACAAAGTTATGTTATTTATGGGAGTTTACTTCATTTGCTTGACATGTAAAAGAAATCCATCACCCACTTTTACAGTAAAATACCATAATCTGCAGAAATGGCTTCTGCTATAGAATAGATGGCAGAGAAGTTTGCAAAAATGAGGGGCCCTTTGGGAAAGTTGCATAAAAAATGTATTTTTGAAAGTTGAGTAAAAAAAAGTACACTAGAACTAAATTATATTTAAATGAAAAATGATATTATGGATGATGTTTAAGATATTCTGAATTTGAGAAAACATTTATTATAGGCAAAATTATAGAGGCACAAACATTTCATTGGAAAAACAGATTGTGGACCAATACATACAAGAGGCATATAATAGTAAATATTTATTTTCAAGATCTCTTATACATAAGCCTTGACCTAGAACACATTGAAAAATATTAGAACATGTCCAGGAAGGTCTGAGACTATAAATAAATTATGCACTGAAAAATCACATCCCACAATCAAATGTGTTTATTTTCCTTCATCATCTCTCTCATCTTTGTCATTGCCCATGATGTTTGAAAGGCAGACTTAAATTGGGCAGCTATTCTGAACATGTGGATTTAGAACAAATTGTTCCAGGAAAACCAGAAGAAACCTTCTCAATGTACTTTTTTTCTCCCAACTGGTTATTGAGACACACACACACACACACAGAGAGAGAGAGAGAGAGAGAGAGAGAGAGAGAGAGAGAGAGAGAGAGAGAGAGAGAGAGAGAGAGAGAGAGAGAGGCAGGCAGGCAGAGACAAAGACAGAGAGACAGAAAGTGTGTCTGATTATTCTTTGCAAAAAAGGTTTCTTTTAAGTTTCTTAAGTTTCTTGAGAAATTCTTTCATATTTCTCCTGATAGTCCTTTTGAGTTTAGGTTGTTGTTAAAGGTGGTGAAGGGCACAGCTGCTGATTGTATGCTTTCAATTATATGTTTTCTACACTCCTGAAACCTGATTCGCTTGCATAGAATATTTACACATAT
Source organism: Thamnophis elegans (assembly GCF_009769535.1). Lineage (NCBI taxonomy): Eukaryota > Metazoa > Chordata > Lepidosauria > Squamata > Natricidae > Thamnophis > Thamnophis elegans. The sequence continues at coordinate 67,474,653 of NC_045547.1, forward strand.
ATCTTGATGCATTACTCCTGAATAAATTCAATCACTATTTATTTCTGATAATTTTTCCAGAATGTTTTTTTGAAAATAATTTTTTACAGGCCAGAATTCCAGGAGTTTTAAAAAAAATATTCTTCTCTTCTTGTAAGAAAGATTGTTCTTACTTCAAACTATGGTTAATGAGGAAATTCCTGCTGTTCTTTTTTGCAGAACAATTTACGTTTCTTTGTAACATGACAGCCTTTCCTGATAACAAAGTTAACTTCAACCTCTCCAACTATTGCTATACTGTGTTCCAGTTCTCTAGTTTCATGGTATATTTTTAAAATATAGTGTGCTTTCTCTTTCGTTCTGCAAGTGGTCATGCCTGATTACCCTTCCAAATGTAAATATTTCTAAAATATTTGAGGAAACTTCCTTCAGCTATTTTGGAGTTAGGTCAGGATGAATACAAACAGACGTATTTACCTAATGTAATAAAAAGCTACAGCTTGGGTTTTCTTTTAAAGACAGGTAAGTTAAAGACAACCAAATTTTAAATATCCCAAACTCATCTTGGGTTACCTTGAAAACCTTGTAAAAGAGGATTTACTTTCTCCCCCTTTCTTTTAAAAAAAAATTTCACTATGACCCAAAAAAGAGAGAAGAATCTCAGTGATATTTTTCCTTCCAAGTGAGGTTGAGAGGATGGTAGAAAAGATCAAGAATTTATGGACTTTGATTTATATATTTATGTGCAGTTTTCATGAAATAGATATAATGCATTGTGTTGTTTAGTTTTCTTGGAAAACAATTCAGGTGGCATATGAATCTGTCATTTTTCAAATTATTGGTAGTTGACTACAGATTCTGCTAAACATGGGTAGTAAAGAAATTATGAATTGGATTTCTCAAGAGTAAATCTTGACTTTAGAATTATTCTGAAGAAAACCCATCACTGGCAAAGTACCTCTGCAAAGTCCAAGTTTCAAAATTGGCACTTTTCCATTGACAATTTAACTTTCAGCCATCCTTTCTGAAGAAATAAACTCAAGATATAGATGTTCTAATTGGAAGCAAAACAGATGTCTAAACATATTTTTAGATATCTATTAAATAACTGCTGAATTGTTGAACTACTCTTGGTTCCTTAATGAAAACTCAGTGGATTACTGTGGGTTTCTAAAAAGCCTTTCTCTGCAAAACTCAAGGAATATTTACATTTTTCACCTTGTATACATTAATTATAATTTCTTTTTTTAATGTTATTCCTAATTTTATACTTTTGCCTTTTATCCCTTGTTTCTTCACAGAAAAGGGATGGCAATGTTCTGGTTTCCATTAAGAGAGTGAGAGAAAAAACCACAATGAACACACAAATGTTATGACATTCATTCACGTCAATGAAGGTTGAGTGGTACCAACTGAGAAATAAAACAGGCAGGCGCCTTTAGCTGTGAAAGTAAAATTACTTGATTTTTTTCTATTTTTAAAAAACTTCTGGTCTAGATTATTGTGGTTGTGATTTTAAACATCTGTAAAAAAGTATCTAGTTTTAGAAGTTATTTCTAGCAGTTGCAGGGCATGAAAGTCAACAGCTGTTGGGCTTGCACAAATCCATGGCCTATAGAAGCAATGGACTATTTCTCAGCATTAGCTGACACAGGAGCAATGCTTATTTTATTTATTGATTTAGTTTGTCAAACATGTAAAAGATAACAGGTATAAGCATGAATATAAATATGAACATAGTAAGTATGTATCAATAAATGGAAACTGTAAGACAGGGACGATAGGCACGTTGGTGCACTTATGCATGTCCCTTACAGACCTCTTAGGAATGGGGTAAGGTCAACAGTAGACAGTCTTAGATTAAAATTATGGGGGTTTGAGGATGTAAGAACAGAGTCAGGTAGTGCATTCCAGGCATTGACCACACTGTTGCTGAACTCGTATTTTCTACATTCGAGTTTGGAGCGGTTTATCTTGAGTTTGCATCTATTGTTTGCTTACGTAGTATTGTGGTTGAAGCTGAAGTAGTCATTGAAAGGTAGGACATTGTAGCGGCTGCTTTTGTGTACTATGTTTAGGTCAGAACATAGGTGGTGTAGTTCTAGGTTCTCCAAGCCCAAAATTTCAAGCCTATTCTGTTGTGAGTAGAGGAGTGGAGTATTCTTCTCGTGAAATGCCTCTGGACTCTCTCAATTATATTAATATATGATATATAGTGCAGATTCCAGGCAGATAAGCTGAGAATTGGTCTAGCAAAGGTTTGTATGCCTTAGTTTGCAGTACAATATTCATAATATTACAATATTAACAATATTATGTATCAACTATTTCCTCTCTGATGCTACAGTTCTGCAACAATTTGCACCAAATTTAAATTATACACCTCTTTTGTTCCCACATTTGGAAGGCTCTGATTTTTACCCTCCATGAATTTGTCTTGTGTCCATGTATCCTTTTAGTTAGTGGCTATGACTCCAACTTTTAAACTCTACAGATTAACTAGCAATGTGTGGGGGAAAAAAAGATTGCCTCCAATCTCCCACCATTCATATCACAGGATTTTGATTTCCATGAATAAGGATTGAGGAAGTTTGTTCCTAGTTTGTTCCTTTATTATTTTTTATTTTCTTTGCATGATGCATAATTTAGTTTCTAAAAGTGTTTCACTATATAAATGTATGTGCTCCATTGCGCATAAAACATGCACAATGTCAGCTCCGGCCAACCCAGAGGCCTGGAGCTGCCATTCAGGGGAGGAAACTGGGCCAGCTGCCAAGACACACCTTCCCTCCTCCATAAGCTGTCTATCTTCAGCTGAAGAAACTTCAAAGCTCTTGCTAACAATCCATGATTAATTGCCAGGTGGCTTTCGTTCTGGGTCACAAGGTGATGGGTGTGCGCATGCGCAGGGTGCGGTTTATCTTAATTACCAATGTAGCTATAAAAGGTGGTGGGAAGCCCAGGGTGATAGCTCTGGCAATTTATTCATTGCCTTAGTGCTTTGTTGGTCAGTTTGTGCTGTAGGAAGAATATAAAACACTTTCAAATCATCTCTGTGTTTGGCTGTTTTCATTAATCCTTCAGAACCTGACACACAAGAGGACTCTGGCTAAAGGGTTTTGTGTAAAAAGAAGAGGACCATCAATGCCAGCTTGGAAGTTGCAGTCAGTACTAAGAAGCCTTCAATGAGAAAGATGGAGAAGATCTAAATCATTTCATTCTTTATGTCAAAAATTATGTTAACATTGTTTCTCATCTATTCATTCTTTCATTTTATACCTCCCTTGCTAAGGAATAATGATTTCCTACAGACAATATAGAGACTATGAATGTTAGTGTAAAAATAGAGACCTCATTCTTTCATAACCTCAATTTTACAACCTGTTAGGGAGTTTATTTTAAATAGGTTTGTCTCATTAAAATGCTAAATTTTTCATTAAAATGAAATACAATTCTACAGTAGATATTAAACTGTGAAGGCACTGCTATTGTCCACACCAATTCTGTACCTGGCCATTGTCAGGGTTCCAACCAATGCCCTAATAAAATTTAGAGTCTCAAACCATTTAGCAAGAAAAATCCAGTTGTTTATTAGGAGTGCCATGTCGACACGACCTAGGTGAAGCCAGTTCTGGCTTCACCCAATTCACACCTTTTCCTCTGACCCTGTTTCCCCGCTTCCCCAAGGGTTTGTCATCAGTCACATTTCCCAACAAAACAGTTTTGTGGGTCATAGAAGATTCTCCAAATGGTCTATTTTCACCCTATCATAATCATAGAATTAATCCAGGATTTGTAATCACTTACTGTCAGCAGTAGAAATGTGCAGTTAAAATGGTCCAATCATTCTTGTGATAGCCCAGGATCTTATGTCCACCTTGACTTTCATGCAGTTTGGAAGGTCATGGGGACAAGGACACTAGATTACCAGAGAGGCATTCCAAAAGTGCCAAAATCTTGTTGAGCAGAATCTCACATTTCTGCTATAAACTGCTTTTAAACTTTTTTCTTTTAAACCCCTAACTTGTTTCATCAAAATCTTCAACCTTTCCTTAATTTGGATTTCTTCTGCAAAAAGAAAAACCCTCCTAACTTGTAAGATATGGAATATTGAGCAAAGATGCTGTCAAGCATTTTAGCAGCTTTTTCATAATGACCATATTTGATGAAATCGTTATTAAAATAATTTCTCATGCCAAGCGCTTCCAACTTTTGAGGCATTAAATTGTCCTCTTGATCAGTAACAGTCTGATTTAACAGCTTGAGCATTTCAAAATGAGTCTTTCTACTTTCTGCAGTGTGGATTTTGTTACATAAAATTAATGTCCTACTTATCATACTTTGCATGAGAGTGAAGAACTAGTGATAATCAACAGGTAAAACTTAGACAGTGGCATAAAGAATCACTACGTAATTGTTGCTATTGCTCATACTTATTTCTATGTGATTCTCCTCTGTCTCCTTTGGCAGGCATTTAAATCTATGTGATCAAAATACCACCAAGGTCAATTTGATTTTCTTTCTCTCTCATCAACCTCTTCAATTTGCACTCAATATATGTGAGGCTAAGAAGACCTAGATAATATCTAACTATGAAAAGACTAAATCTAGATACACTCACACTTTCTTTTGACTATTTTTGCATAACCCAAGTCTGACGTAGAAATACTTGAGCAAATATTTATGGAAAGGCAGGCTTCTTTCTAACCTTTCCCCCAAGTGACATGAGAGTACTTGAAACTTGAATAAAGGCCATAGCTATTAAGTCTTCATGCACTCTATTGTACTTGATCAGATACTTTATGTGCTGGGCAGCCTTGAAAATATACAGCTTCTTTTTCTGCCAGAAACACACTCATGCTGCTACACAGCTACTCATTATTGTTGAAGACAAATAAGTGAACTGCATCAGTCACTGAGGTTTAACAGCCACATCATCAGCCCAAAAGCAATGTAAACAAGCCGACATCATTTGAATAGAGTGCCACTATAAAGGATAAAAGTCCAAAGGGAAACTTAGCCATTTTTGTAAATACAGAGTCCAGGTTTTATTGTGGAATCAAATTTGCCTTCTACCGTTTTGAAAAATTAGATGATTGTCACTGTATCCATCTAAAAAGAAGCAGAGTAATGGATAAGTTCCTTCTAGGCATACTGAACATTCATTTTAATAGTGAAGACTTTATCAATTATTCATCCCATCATGGTCCTCAGAGAATTGCCAAAGGAGGGGCAAATGACAAAAATGTACGAGAGTGTCATCATGCAACTCTCCAGATTTAAATACTGGGGTCTGAACTTACTTATGATAGCAGCTCAGTGGTGGGTTCCGGATCCCATTGCAACCGGTAGGGTACAATGGGGCTGGGTATCCACATGTGCATGCATGTACTTACCGCGTGCGACGCTCCAGGTGTCGCGCAGGTGCTGTATGCTCCATGCGCGTGCGTGAAAGCCCCAATTGGTTCAAATACAGGTAAGGAGGATGGGCAGGTGGGTGGGCCCTCCAGAGCACTGTACCAGAATGGTATCTGGTGCTCCCAGCAGGCACCAGTACACCAGTACGCGGATGTATTCTTCGTATCCCACCACTGTAGCAGCTGCATGATGGTGTCATTATTTTGACGTCATGGTTAGCAGCAGAAACCAATATACCTCACCAGATTTAGAATAACAGAGTTTGAAGGGACCTTGGAAGTCTTCTAGTCCAACCCCCTGCTTAGGCAGGAAACCCTACACCATTTCAGACAAATGGTTATCCAATATCTTTTTAAAAATTTCCAGTGTTGGAACATTCACAACTTCTGTAGGCAAGTTGTTCCACTGATTAATTGTTCTGTCAGGAAATTTCTCCTTAGTTCTAAGTTGCTTCTCTTCATCATTTCGTAGTTTCCACCCATTGCTTCTTGTCGTATCCAAATGCAATTAGAATGCAGTTTCAGATTCTTCAGCAAACATGCTCACTCAAAATATTTATTTGGGGGAAGAATCTCAAAATATATGGAAGATACAAGGTTAGAAAAGTATGGAATTGAGAATTCTTATTATGCAGGAACAGAGCAATAGGGTTCATTTCACCAAAGGTGAAATTTTTGTATTTTTTTAAAAATACAAGTAATGACTGAGTTCTAGAACTGTTTTTCTATACAGTCAAACAATCTGTGAAAAATAAATAGGGATGTTATGCTTGTAAATTATGACACTTACTTCTCAAATTATTTTTGTCAAATGAAAGAAAGTTCTGTCCATGTGCTTTCTTTGGCAATAATTCAAAAGTGACTACTGCATCTCTTTTCTTTTTCTAAATTTCCTATTCTAGACTATAGCCCTGGTCCAGATGACAGACAGATAGATAGATAGATAGATAGATAGATAGATAGATAGATAGATAGATAGATAGATAGATGATAGATAGATGATTGATAGATAGATAGATAGATAGATAGATAGATAGATAGATAGATAGATAGATAGATAGATAATGGATACATACATACATACATACATACATACATACATACATACATACATACATACATTTCTGCTTAATTATTTCTTCCCCAAGATTGGGTTGGCTAGCTGTTGGGAAATCCTAATAGCAGTTAACATTTAGGCTATATATCATCTCATAGTTGACAATGTGATCATTATTTGTATATTGCTCTCAACAATCTAGGTCCTCATTTTACTGATCTTGGAAGATTAAACTCCAAGCTGTGGGAAGAATTTGCTTTCAATACTGCACTTTCACTAGTGTGCCACCAAAATTCATAGCAAAAGGCACAAGAATATTATCAATCAAGATTGATAAATTTAGTGCGTGATAAACAAAATATTAATGAACATTTAACTTATTTAAGAATTATTAATTATATTACTTTGCTTAGAAAATGAGAACTTTCCTTAGGAATGGATTTAAAATTGATGCATTGGATTTTAGATGGATATCAGCTTGAAAATGTCTGTAAAATATCCATGTATGCTAACATCTCCATTTGTTTATTTTCTTTTGATTTTATTGTGTTTGGTAGCTACCTCTATAATACTTCAAGAAGGAAAATTGAAATAAATATGTGATGATAGCTATCTAGACAGACAGCTATCTAGACAGCCAGACAGCCAGACAGACAGCCAATAAGACAGACAGACAGACAGACAGACAGACAGGATATTTTTAAGGGCATGTCAAATTTACTCCAAATTCACTCAATGTTTAAAACAAGTCCCCCAAACCAATGGCGTTCTCTTTGTATCTTCACCAGCATCCAAAACTTTAGCTAAGAAGGATGTCAGATATGAATTGCAGTAAATGTCCCATGAACCTAGACATCAGTTTGCCAGCTCAATAATAAGAACATTTTCATCCATGAATCAATTCTCCCAACTTAACTGACACCCACACTAGACCTTCTGCAGAGCTGAAGTGCAGTCATTCCTCATTATGTTCAAATATGTAGCAGATCTAGAGCAAAAGAGAAAAGTCTAAATAAAAGAAACAAAAAAATAAAAATAAAGGAATAACTGGTGGAAACACTTCCCTGAAAGGTTCCTACTATAACATTACCTCTGGAACATATTGACTGTCAATGATTCATCCCCAACCCCCATTTATATATGTATGTATATATGTATACATACGGTGGCTCAGTGACTAAGACACTGAGCTTGTTGATCAGAAAAGTCGGCAATTTGGCGGTTCGAATTCCTAGCACCACGTAACGGAGTGAGCTCCCATTACTTGTCCCAGCTTCTGCCAACCTAGCAGTTCAAAAGCATGTAAAAATGCAAGTAGAAAAATAGAAACTACCTTTGGTGGGAAGATAACAGCCTTCGGCATTTAGTCATATTGGCTACATGACCATGGAGACATCTTCGGACAGCGCTGGTTCTTTGGCATTGAAATGGAGATTAACACCACTACCTAGAGTTAGGAACAACTAGCACATATGTGTGAAGGGAACCTTTACCTTTACCTATATATGTTTGGGCATATATATTTGTGTTTGTCTAAATATATGTATATATTCTCATAAGTAGGGATGCTTGGCAACTTCGAAACTGTTGAATAGATTAGTATCTGGCTGCCAGCTGCAGTGTAAATGTAGTGTGAAAGAATCTGTTAATATAAGAAAGCTTTGCAATGTGAATGACATCATTGCCCAAGGATAGAAAGGCAGGGAAAAAGGATTATTCATAGTAGCTACATTATAAGCTCTTAAGGTCTAGTTACTTTTACAAATCCATCATGCATATCCAGTTTTTGGACCTCCTGAATACTATTATTGAATTGCTCATTGGCAATGGCTCTAATTCTCAACCCTTTTACTACAGGTGTACACTACTGCTGAGTAATAAGGATTTCTCTGACATTTTGACAGTTGAGGCATATATTACTTTTGATCTTTTTCTTCCTTTTAAGTCTTTATATCTTTAATGTTCCTTCCACTCTCAGCTATGGGTATGGATATACTTATTATTCAGGATTACTGAATAACTTAAATTGTTATGACTAGGACAGGTGTTCAAATAGTATTTCCCCTGCATATCAACACTATCCAAGAACTCAGAGTATAATTGTGTTAGGCTTGTCATCCCTTCTTTAGAACAAAGTCATGGGAATGGTTACATAAAGGGAACAGAGGAAGAGTAGGAATTTGCTGTAGGAGCACCAACCATAGACTTCTGCTAACTCATGGGTGGATTGCTGATTCAAAGATAGGTGGAGTACTTGTCAATTCAGCAGTAAGAAAAATGCTTTAGATTACTTTACCATTTTAAATCTCATATGCATCATATCTGTTGTTACTGTTGGTAGAGTTTATTGCCATATTCATTATATTTCAAGCTAAAATGATGTAGTAATGCCTCCTACAAGAATATGGGCATGATTCTATTCATAGATAGAACATCAGTCTTAAAGCTACTACCATTAATGTCTCTACCCTATACAACTCCGGAGCAGCAGCATGCTTCCTCTACATACAAGTGGTACACAACAGCATTCATGTTTATTAACTACTACACAGTATTTGTCAAGAGTAATTCATTCTTTCATCTACTGTAGTTACTTCTTCACTCTCAGCTTGACAACAATTGGGAGAGAGGTGGTTGGAATATCAGGGGTGGAAGTGAAATGCCAAGACTCTGCAGATTTTGAGATCCTGATGCTATCCCTCCACCCTCCACCCCAAGATCACACAACACACAGTTTGGACAATGGGGGGCATTCTCATAACAAAAGAAGCAGATATAATTGGATAATGCTATGAACTGAGCGGAGGGGATGGCCAAAGGGGAAAAGCAAGTCTAACTATGTGGGCTTTTCCACAGGAAACTCAGAGATGGTTTTGCTTCTTCAATGCCAATGTAGTGTATTTAATAAAGTTTTACTTTTTGGGAAGAACAATGTCCCAGGAGTTCTCTTTTGGGATTCGCTAGCTGGACAACTGACCATATTGTTCTATTACTTCATTAGTTCTTTTAAGGACTAAATTTAAATCCATCTAACAAATTATGTCTTTGTTTTTTTTAATTCAAATGTATTATCCTGCTCTCCTTCACCAACTCTGGAAGAAAGAATGGAATGGAATGAAATAAGAAGTAATAAAATAGAATGGAATGGCTGGAAGGGACCTTAGAGATCCTCTCATCCAGGGGCGTCAAACTCATGTTGTCATGGCAGCATCATGTGATGTATCGTGACTTTCCCCCCTTCGCTAAACCAGGTGTGGGTATGGCCAGCATATGACGCATCTGGCCCACAGGCTTGAGTTTGACAGCCCTGTTTTAGTCCTATATCCTGCTCAAAGAAGAAGACTTTATACCATCCCAGACAAATGGTTGTCCAATCTTCACTTGAAAACCTCTAGCAATGATGTATCCACAACTCTGAGAGGCAATCTGTTCTATTGATTAATCGTTTTCGCTATAAGTGACAACTGTTAACATTTATAATGTTACATTATGTTTTAGTTTGCTTTTTCTTCTTTTTTCTGTTCTATTTTTGCAAATTTTAAAATGATTTTTATGCATTCTTGTCAGCATCACTCCATTACATAATTAGGAAAGAAAGACTAAGAGATTCCATGGGTTGGAAATCAAAAGTACTTTTACTAATTATAAATGGTAAGCGAGCAGTTGCGAAGCAAAGTCTACTTAATTAGGCGCGAAAGCGATTGATATATAGAATAGTCCATTCCCCACCCCTTAGGATCATAGCTTCAGGCCAATCATAAGTCCTTCAAATGTCAGGTGTGAGATAACTTCAAAAAGACATCATGAAAATGGAATGTCGAGGCCATTGGTCTAGGCGGGAAGCATCCACGCATGCGCTATCCAAGCATCTTGTACATCCTAGAACATTCCTCCAGCACATCAATTAACCCCTCCCAAATACCAGTCCTCCCTCCCCGTTTCATGGCAGCTGAAGCAACAGCAAGGCAGTTTGTCTGAAGACTTTTCGCTGAAAACCTCCTTCAAGTCCCAATACTCTTTAGGAATTTTCTCCTCTCCTGCAATCCTCTCCTGCCCTCTAGCGGCCACTTCAGGAGTGTCAGTCATAGTTGTTCTGGAGTGCCCTCCCCCACTGGAGGCTCCTTTGTGCGAATGCGCAAGCGGCCTGTTCGCCAATTTATGTGAGGGTTCCACTTCCGGAGCCACGGTACGCCCAAAATTAGTGGTCTGTCCATGCCAGGCACAACCACAAAGGAAATTAGTTCAGTATGGGAACCCATCTTCATCTCCAAGGGCTCCGTAAAGAAATGGGCGGGTCCCCCCCCTGCAATGGATCCATCTATTTGGCAAAACACAATCGGGGTTTTCAAAGTGCGCAATTTGAGGCCCAATTTTTCCACCATGGCTGGATTGATCATGGACCGGGAACAGCCCAAATCGAGCAAGGCATGAAAGGTGGCTGGTTGCCCCTCAGGGGGAACTTTTAACTCTATGGGGATTAGCAGGGGCCCTTTGTTTGAACTCACCCAGTGAGGCGATGTGTCGTCATCGGAGTCCTCAGAAGAAGAGGAGTTGGCATTCGCGTCTCCCTCCAACGCCTGGGTGAAACGGGGGGGCTTGGAGTCCACAGCGAAAGCAGCTTCCTTCTTCTTCTTGTCGGAAACTCTGCCAGACTTCTCCTCACGTTTGGGTGGGGGTTGGGCGGAGATGGGCAATTTAGCACGACAGTCGGGGGCGGTGTGCCCTAACTTCCCGCAATGGAAGCATGTTAAGGGTCTGGAGAGGCCTGAAGGAGGTCCCCTCCCCTCCCCCCGTCGTTTGAAGAGCGATTTTCCGCCTGGAGGGGGGGTGGACTTAGCAGCTTTCTCCTTCCGTTTCTTTCTTTCCTCTTTAGCATAACGGAGCCTGGTTAAGTAGAGTTCAGCATCCGCTGCGTGTTCAAACCAAGTGATCAAACGTCTGGGCAGGTTACGATTGACACATTGCTGATAAATATCTTCATCTAAGCCCGAAGCAAATTTGTCCAAGAGGGCGTCCTCCCCCCATCCTCTCATGTATTGTGACAGACACTGAAATTCCTGGATGTATTGGGCGACAGGTCTATCGTCCTGCTCGAGGGTTATAAATTTCAATTTGCTCCGCTTCTCCGTCAAAGGGTCATCAAAGCATTGTCGGAAGGCCTCCATAAATCGGTTGAAATTCCCCAAGAGGGGGGAGCCAGACATATGTAAAGCCGTGGACCACGTGGTGGCTTCACCGTCCAAGGATAAGAGAACCATTCTGACTCTCATGCCATCAGTCTCAAAATCACGGCCATAAATTTCCATGTAATTAAAAACTTGCATAACAAAAGAGGCCAGGCTAGCAGAATCACCATTGTATCACACAGGCAGGGGAGGGATTTTTGCCATCCGGTGCCTTCAGGGAGGTGGGGCCCCGGGTCCAGCAAAACCTCTAGCCACAGGGGGTGAAGCAGGCCGAGGGGGAGGGGGTGAAGGTGCGCGTGGGTATTGTTGCTGCCAGCTCCTCCAGTCTTTTTTATCTTCCCCACTCCTTTCCCCAAAATACCTTTGACCCCAATAATCAGGTAATTCACTCCTCTGGGGTTTTCTCACGGCTCCCGTCTCCAGCGTTGGTTGTCGGGGTTGCCTTTGGGTGATCCCAGCATTCCAGCTTGTCTCTTCCTCTCTTTGTCCCACCGAAGTGGACCATCGTGGGGGGGGGGGAGGGTCAGGCTGGCTGGAAATTTGCAGTTGAAATAAATCTTCGTGAAGAGAGAGGTCGGGAGGCCCGGGCTCATGAAGCGAAAGTTCGGGAGGCCCGGCTCCGCTGGTATCCACATCGCAAGCGGCCCACTCCTCTTCCCTGATCGGTGAAGACATTCCTCCCTTCACGGTAGACGTAAATCTCCTGGAAAGGGTTTAAGTAGACTTTGCTTCTTGTCAGCATCACTCCATTACATAATTAGGAAAGAAAGACTAAGAGATTCCATGGGTTGGAAATCAAAAGTACTTTTACTAATTATAAATGGTAAGCGAGCAGTTGCGAAGCAAAGTCTACTTAATTAGGCGCGAAAGCGATTGATATATAGAATAGTCCATTCCCCACCCCTTAGGATCATAGCTTCAGGCCAATCATAAGTCCTTCAAATGTCAGGTGTGAGATAACTTCAAAAAGACATCACGAAAATGGAATGTCGAGGCCGTTGGTCTAGGCGGGAAGCATCCACGCATGCACTATCCAAGCATCTTGTACATCCTAGAACATTCCTCCAGCACATCAATTAACCCCTCCCAAATACCAGTCCTCCCTCCCCGTTTCATGGCAGCTGAAGCAACAGCAAGGCAGAAGCTGACAATTGCTTTTGATAAGAAAATGTAAACCAAACCAAACCACATCACTTTCAATTCCTTATAGCTCTGTAATTTTCTTCTGAACCTGATAATTTCAAATTTGAAATGGGCAGCATGAAAACCTGTGTAAATTTTCAGTGAGCGTTTGATATAATAGTTTATTATTCTCTTGTCTGTTTTTAGCTTTAGACTTTGCACTCCAATTGTTCACTAAATGAACTCATTTTAATCAAAATTTTATCATTAATTATCACCCATCCAATCGATATTCATTCTTAATGCTCTAGGGGAAAAAATTCCCCTGAGTGATCACCACTAAGAAAACAGGAAATTTATTTTCATCAGAGCTCTATGCATCATTAAAAGATAGTTTGTCTTATTACAGCTTGTTATTAATGTTCAGAATCCATTTAATTTCAGTTTTAACTGACTGTGGCAATTAGATAATTGATTTAATCTGCAAGCTTTGGTGAATTTCACTGCTCTGAATTAGTGTCAATATAGAATGTGTTACTAACATGCAAACTAAATTTATGAATACCCTGAAAGAAATGATTAATCCAGGTCCACTCAGGTCTGAGACTCACCCATATAATTCTCCTGTAAGGTCATAATGAGAGGGTATTTTTTTAAGGAAAGAAAAGAAAATATCTCCACTTTTGGGGATATTAAAGGGGCTGGGGCTGGGTAAAATTTTGTTATAAGAAAATAATAACAATAATATAAAAAAATAATATCATTGTGAAGCCAGTCTAGTTTTCTGTTGACTATGAAGACAAAAGGGTAGGCTTTCACTGGCAAAAGTATAGTTAGTTTGTATATTACTGGAATATGATTTTTATGACAACCCAATTCAGGAATAAAGATTGATAGTTTCATATCATTAAAAGCATAAAATAAGAGAGAAGTAATACACAGAGTTACAGCATTAACTATATAAAAAATAGAGTTTAATGGAATTTAAAACAGCATAACTGCATTTTTGGTAATGGTCCCAGCCCTCTGAATGATATGTCCCCTACTGATCCTATCTATTGATTTTCAGAAACTGCTTAAAATCTGGTTGTTTTCCCGAGCCCTGGAATAGGATGGCTGGTTGATTTAAGTATTTTCTTTGGGGTTTTCCTGTTATGAGTTCTGTTCAATCATCTCCTCTTTTCCTTTATATATGCTCTTTTTTAAAATTTTAGTTCATTCTTTATTTGTTTGTTTGTCAAACATGTACAAGATAACAATTATAGGTATGAACATAAACATGTACAAAGGAAGTAAATACTTATGCATGCCCCTTTTACGGATCTCTTAAGGTCAGACAGTTTAAGATTGAAGATGTAAGAGTTAGAGGATGTAATAACCTAGTCAGGTAGAGCATTCCAGGTGTTGACCAATCTGTTGCTGAAGTCGTATTTTCTGCAATCAAGTTTGAAGTGGTTTACCTTGAGTTTGTATTAATTGTTTGCCCTTATATTATTGTGGTTGAAGTTGAAGAAGTTGTTGACAGGCAAAACATTATAGCAGACAATTTAATTGTCAGACAATTGTAAGCCTTCATTGAAATTCTAATGAAATTTAAATATTAAAAAGTTAACTTAAATCAAAACTGAAGCACAGTACATTCCAATTCTAAAATTATTTCACAATGGGTTGTTCCGGTGCTTTGGTCTAATGCTCAGAGGGGGGAAAAAAACCCTCGGTTTTCAGAGCCTTATGGAAGACCAATGGGATTAGAAACATCTAGATTCCTGTTGTTCAAAGGGCAGATGCTGTTACTGAGAAGACACATGTCCTGGGTCCCACTGGGCACATTCTACCATATTTGGTGGTCTTGTACTGAGGCCACGAAATACTGGAGAAGGATTCAAAACTGGCTAAAAGAGGTTACCAGGACAAGCATGGAATGGAAACCCGAGACTTTTTTACTAAGCATAAAACCAGAAAACATGAGTAAATCTATATGGCATTTGAGCCTACATATAATTGTGGCCGCAAGAATAACATATGTGCAATTTTGGAAATCTACTACCATACCATCGGAAGATGCCATAATTAAAAAGATTTATGAATGTGCAGAAATGGACAGAATGACGGGTTGGCTGAGGAACAAAGGAGAAATGGAACATTATCTTAGCTGGAACCTATGGTATATGTGGGCGACAAGGAGAACAGCAGGGACTTAAAACGGGGAAAGTTAAATAGCAGTTGTTAACTATGGAACTAAAAGTGAACGTGAGTATTGTAATAGATCCCTGAATTTTGTAACGAGAAGATGTTGGTTAGAGACTAAACAATGAGGAAGGAAAAAAAAGTTGGGCTGTGAATGACTGTCACCGCGGGGGGGGGAGGGGGGTTGTATGTTTAAGTTGTATTTGTATTTGTATGTCTTATTCTTAAAAAAAATATATAACCAATAAAGATTTTTTTTTTAAAAAAGGTGCATTTATAACACATCAGACTGAACTCTGGTTGAAAAGAAGAAAATGTGAATAATTGATGTGGCAACACTAGGGCGTAGTAGGATAGAAAATGTTTACTATGTAAAATTAACTCAAATATTTGGGTTTGGGTGTGTGCAGAGGTGGGTTTCACATAATTTTACCACCAATTCACCGCACACCAAAACTGTGAATGTGTGTGTATGCTCGCTTCGCTCATGCACGCACTTTCTTGCACATATGTGCGATCTTCCATGCATGCACTTTGCTCATGTGTACGGCTTGAATGCATGCTCACGGCTTAGGAAAAGTGGGTAAATAGGACGGCATAATGCCGGGACCCACCCACAGGTCACCACACTACTGGTTTGCCTGAACCAGTCCGAACCAGCTGAATACCACCACTGTGTGTGTGTGTATTCTGAGCATTTAAATATCTTGCAATCATGATCCCAAGTTAGTTTGTTTGTTTGTTTAAAAAAAGCCAAGCTTTTTGAGGCAAATGAGTGAGCATTGGCATCATCTAGTGTATTCACTAATCAGTGAATGAGAAGAATGGAGGTAATAAGGAAGGTTGAAAAACTGCTGTATGGGTATACCTTATAATATGGGACTTTGCAAGGATTTCCATCAGACTCAGGAGGGAACACCAGCAATTTGCCAATGAAATAATGCAACTGTCTAAAATGTAGAAGAATCTCAAGGATGAAATACAGCAGTCTTCACATCGTTTTTACTTTGCACACCAATTTCAGCCTGCTTTGCTGGGATAAACAAGGATGTACAGCATTAAGCGTGACAAACAGCTATGCTTAATATGTTACCTCCATTCTAATTCGTATAGAGTTTATGGATAAACACTATTACACTCCCCACCAATCTTAAATATATAGAACTTTCTAAGTGCTCCAAAAACAATCTTAAATTTCTGACAGATGGAGAAACAGTTATCACACATTGTTTTCCCCAAGTGTAAAACACACACATTAAATTCCAGGTTGATTAGGCTATTTGTTAATAGTTGCACCAGTGCTTTCCAAAAGCTCACAGTGTGATACTGCTCTGCAGTTCATTAAGAATCCTTAGGTGTGATCTTCCTCCCTCCCTGCCTCCTCCGTGGAGTTTCAGAAGACAATATTGATTCTCAGAACGCAGGTGGCAAATTATTGATAATTTTCTTTATGTTTCCTAATGGATCTGAACCAACGTCCTCGGTTCTCAGCTAAATGAACAGGTGTTAGGGAGGCTTTGGAGTTTGTGTGCATGTGTATTCATGTACACAAACTCAGATTAGTGGGAATTAGAGTTATCCTTCACACAATCAAGCCTTTTCCTGCTCCACCAATTTTAAAATGTTTTCTTCAGAATATGAATAGAGAAAGAGACACACACAGAGAGAAAGATGTAATCTCATACTAGGCATCTTCAAAACATTTTCAGCTTGGTCTCAGTTGTGCAAGGCACTTGGAGACTACTAAGAGGACCTAGGTTAATGATTCAATCTCTACCCTGCTAATAAACCTATATAGCAATAGCACTTAGACATATACTGCTTTACAGTGCTTTACAGCCCCCTCCAAGTGGTTTAACAGAGTCAGCATATTACCCACTGGTGGGATTCAGCCAGTTCGCACCTATTGGGGAGAACTGGTTGTTAACTTTCTAAGCAGTTCGGAGAACTGGTTGTTGGAAGAAATCTTATTTTGGTTTTTTCCACTTTAAAGGGTTAATCCTGTAAGGAAGGCAGGAAAGAAACATTCTGGTTTCTAGCCTAATCTTTATTTCCCTGCTTACAGAAACTGCCTCTCCGGTTAACCCTTATTACATTGTAACAGCTAAGGTGAAATGCCCATAGACCTGACTGACATTGAGTTGGCCACACCCATATGGTCACATGACCACCGAGCCACACCTACTCAACTCATCGTTAGGGCAGAGAACCAGTTGTTAAATTATTTGAATCCCACCACTGATATTACCCCCAAGAATCTGGATCCTCATTTTACCCATCTCAGAAGGATGGAAGGCTGAGTCAACCTTGAGCCTGGTAAGATTTGAACTGCCAAATTGCAGGCAGCCAGCAGTCAACAGAAGTAGCCTGCAGTACTGCCCTTTAACCACTGCACCACTGTGGATATATGCTTTTTTGTTTGTTAAAGATTTCTAAAAGCACAGGCTCTTTTTTCAACTTCTATATTCTGTTTCAGATTGAAGATGCTGAAAGTTGGTTAAAAAAAATGGAAGACAAGTTGGAATTGTTTCTCAGAAGTCATTGGCTCTAACGTGTTTCCCCGAAAATACAACCTGTCCTGAAACTAAGGCCTTGCCACATTTTTCATGTGGGCAAAAATATAAACCCCCTCCTGAAAATAAGACCTCTGGACAACCCCCCGCCCCCCGCCCCCAGCAAGGCAGAGCACCACTCGCCCACCAAGCAGTATCCCAAAGGCGCCAAGCCACAGGAGCTTGAGAGAAAGGCGCTCACGTTGCTTGGTGCCTTCGGGATACTGCTAGGTTGGGAGTGGCATTCTGCCTGGCCGGAGGGGGGAGTTGCTAGGCGGCTGCTCCCTTGTGAGCGGGCTTCCGAAGAGACGGGCACAGCTTCAGTGGTGAAGCAGTCATGAGGTGACCACGCTCACAAGCAGCCACTCAGCAAACCCCCTCTCCAGCTGGGCAGAGCGCCATTCACTATCCCTAAGGCGCCAAACCACGTGGCGCTCATGTAGAAAGTCTACTGGATTGGAATAGATGCCATTCATAAAGGACAGGGGTTGCATTGACACTTCATCTGCCATCTTCCCACTTTTGATGCCTCCTCCCCAACAGACTCCACAGTATATTAATGATTTTTACTGTCATTACTGTAAACTACTGAAAGATGTCCATAGTAGATGGTATGCCAAGTTGTTCAAATACATAAATCAATTATTTCTATTTTGCTTTTCAAGACTGGGAATGAAAATTCCCAACTTGTTTCAGACAATAATGAGATGTGGAACAAAGTTCAAGTTTCACGATAGACTTTATTTACTATTTCATAGCTATTGTCTACATCACCGTTGTACAGATAGCCTGATACCAGTTATCCACCAAAGATTGACTAGCTCATCACTTCTTCTCATAACAATAGCAATAGTACTTAGACTTATATACTGCTTCACAGCCCTCTCTAAGCAGTTTGCAGAGTCAGCATATTGCCTCCAATGATCTGGGTCCTCATTTTACCCACCTCGGAAGGATGGAAGTCAACCTTGAGCCTGGTGAGATTTGAACTGCCAAATTGCAGACAATCAGCAGTCAGCAGATGTAGCCTGTAGTACTGCACTCTTCCACTGTGCCACCACAGCACCAGGACTGGAGCACATGATGAAATGAGTTTGATGATCTCATTGTACAAATGCCAAAACTTTAAATATTTCTCCATCTGAAGAAGAAAGTGAAGCTCTATGTAGGATCTGTTTTCTATCATTACTAAAAGAGAAATTCTTTTTTAAAAATAAACTTTTACTATCTCTTTGCTATAAACTAGTACCTTCTATCCGTAAAGCCACTGACAAATCCGTTTTGCATCAGCGTTGGCTTTTCCAAGTGCTTAACAAGACACCTCAGATAAGCTGTTAAAGAATAATCTATTAGAAGGCTGTTTAGGCCATCTAATATGGAACACCCTCTATTTCATTGCAAACACTTTAAATTAAATCATCATAATCTATGCAAAAACAACAAAAAGAAGAAAAGGAAAGGAAGTTTATTTCTCCTTGGGATTTTGCTGCACAAATGTACCTGCCTTAATTGGTTCAATGGTCTTTTGTTCTCTAACACAGTTCGAAGTATATTTCCTTGCATATACTATATGCCATGATTGTTAGATGAAGCATTGTTTGCCAAAGAACATTCATTCTACCTTTGAAGCAAATTGTATCTTAAAACATGAGCAAGGAACACTCCACATTTCAAGCAGCCACCCACAAACTTTAATAATATTGGTAATAGCTGGGACAGTAACTTGATTATTTCAGTAAAATGTCCAGATGAAATGTAATTTCTAATGTTGGATTTCCCCCCCTTACAAGAAGGAGCCCCCTTATGGAGTACTGTGAATCTGTTACCATGTTACCTTGGCGTGGCCTGTTGCCGAGGAGGGCTCCACCGAGCTCCTCAGAGATCTGGTCTGTATATCTAAATAAGATCATAGATAGCACCCCTTTTTGGCTAAGAAAGGGGCAGGGAGGATAGCTCCGTAGACTAGGGTCTATTCGCAAGCCACAGCCTTTTTCTTTTTTTTTGGCTGTGGAAGAGATTAGATCCAGCCGAAGCGGAGCTTTTATCTCCGGCCAGTTCTTCTCAGCTGCCTTTTTTTTTTGGCAGCCCCAGACAGGCTAGCCCCCCCCAGGACAAAACAAAGTTTTCTCAAGCTAGATTTGATACGGGAGGGTACCACCCCTGTGAGATTTATGCTTTTATTACTATCTTAAATACCAGCACCATTCGTCTTAAAGACTTCTTTGTTTAAATAGACTTCAAAATGGCGATTTCTCTCCGTGGATGATTACTGGATGTACTTAGCCGGGTTTATCTTCCTGCAGACCGCTCCTTAACAAAATAAACTCTTTTTCTTTGGAAATAGAGGGGAGCGAAGCGCTGCTTACTTGTTTATTTATTATGGCACCCAGATCAAAGAAGCGTCTTGCTACAAATGTGTCTAAAGAATTTAAAGAATCTTTTTTGGAAACACAGCCTTTGTCTCCTACGCCCTCTACTGGAGAAGTTTTAACACAGGAATATCTCTTTAAAATACTTAATACCTTTAAGCAAGAAATTAAGGAATTTGTATTGCAACTTTATGATGATCTAAAATCTAAAGTTAATCAAATGAAGGTGAATACGTTTGCAGCCGTGTCTGCCCTGTCAGATTACTCTGCTGAAATAGAGAACAAATTGGAAAGTCTGGAGAAGGCTAATTTTAACTTGACCACCAATATTCAAATTTTACAAGAAAAAATTAAAAATAACGAAGAACAGCTTATGATGCTAAATTTTGATAGGAAGGCATTTTCAATAAGAGTCAGAGGATTCCGTGAAAAGGAGCAAGAGAATTTGAAACAGACCTTTGCTGAAGCCTTCAGCCATGCGCTGGGAAGCCCGGGACTTAACTTTGATGGGCAGATTCGGAAAATCTATCGCCAGAACTCATTGATAGCGGAACAGCGACAGCTCCCGAGGGACATAATTATACATTTCTCTACAAAAGAATCTAGAAACGCGATTGTGCAAAAGTTTCATAATAACAGGCTCCGAGTTGATGACCAGGACGTGATTGTCTTCAAAGATATACCTTTCCAGATGTTGAAAGCAAGAAGGGACTACACTTTTTTAACTAAAGAGCTTAGGAGTCAACAGATTCGATACAGATGGGAGGCCCCTGCCGGCATCACGGTTACATTTGAGAATCAAAGATTTTGTCTTAATTCTGTTTCGGAGGCTCAAGATTTCTATTGTAGGATTCTGAAGGCGGGACTTCCTGACGCGCTTGGAAGAGAGGAGAGACAAGCGGAAGGAGAAAGCAAACGGCTGGCCATGCGGCTGCAAGATGGAGGGGGTAGCCCCTCCTCCCTCGGAGAAGCAGAAGAACGCAGATCGAGAATTTAGATACTTCAAAAGACTTCCTAAAGTTGAGGACTGAATGGGGGTTTGAGACCTCTCTCCGGTAGAAAAAGTGGACTAATTTTTATCAGAAGGGAAAGCTGGGTGAAACTACTTTGAGCTAGATTCTAAAGTAACGTTAGCATAAATTTGATAGTGGTTAAAAGAATGCGGAATGATTTATGTTGTTTAAACTTTGTTAGACGGGACTATTTTAAAATAGAAGGTTAACTGACTCTTGCCGAAAGTATTATTTGAATATGATCCATGCTATTTAACTTTTATTTGAAGGGAAAGTTGGTTGTAATAGTTCTGAGTTACTTTTCAAATAAACGCTAGTATAAATTTGATAGTGGTAAATATTAGACAAGCAAGAGATGAGGGTAAAATGCATGTGAAATGAACTACGTTCTTTGAGGTAAATACCAGACAAGCAAGGGAAGAGGGCAAAATTTACGTTGTTTAAAGCTTATTAGAACAGGAAGCCGCTTGGGATTATCTTAAGATAACTGTAAAAAGAATGTGGAATGATTTATGTTGTTTAAACTTTGTTAGAAGCGACTACCTTAAAATAGAAGGTTAACTGACTCTTGCTGAAAGTATTATTGGAATATGTGGAATGATTCATGCTACAAATCGCTCTGAGTTATATCTTAAACAAATGGTAGTATAAATTTGATAGTGGTAAATATCAGACAAGTGGGGGATGAGGGTAAAATACATGTGGAATGAACTAAGTTATTTAAATCCTATTAGAAGGGGAAGTCGGTTGGAATTATCTTAAGATAGAAATTGATTCCTGTGTAAGGTAATATCTGATCTACGCTGCTTAACCTTACTAAGAAGGGGAAATCTGGTTAGATTATTTTGAATTATTGTTTGAAAAAGGGGTAAAGAAAGATCATTTACGTTGTTTAAATTTTACTAGAAGGGAAAGTTTGATTACTTGTCTGTAAAGTTATATTTGAATATATGGCATGATCCACGCTGCTTAAATCTTATTGGAAGGGATCATGAGGTTTAGGAAGGGAACGGGAGAGCCTACAGAAGGTCGGGGTAAATAGCAAAGAAGTAAGAGATGAGAATAAAACATAGATAGAATGATTTATACTATTTAAGCATAGATAAAGATGGGGGGCTGAGATCAACACAAAGAGTGGTTCCTTTTTTTTTCTTTTTTCTCTTTTCTCTTTTTTTTTTTTTTTACTTTTTTTTTTCTTTCTCTTCTTTTCTTTTTTTTTTTTTTTTGATATATTACTTTTATTTTTTAATCCATATGTATACAAGATATTTTAGATAGAAGGTAGTGCCAGGTGTGGGCCCTGGGAAGTCGGGAGGATTAGGGATGGGGATTGTGGGGGGTGGGGTGGGGGGGTGTTAACATAGTTTTAACAAGAACAAGAATGTATTTATATACGGTGGTTCTTTTTTATTATTATTATTATTATTATTTTTTCCTTGGTTCATTTTACTTTTATCAGATCAAACAACACTCGAATAAAGGCATACACCAAGGAGGGAGGTAGAGGGAAGGAAGAGGGAGGAGTAAGGAAGGAGTAAGGGGAATGTAAGGAGTAAGGGGAATGTAAGGAGGGTGTCTGGGGAGTAAGGGGAGAAGGAAGGTTTGAGGGGAAAGGGAAGTAGGAGGGGAGTGTTAGAGGGAGAAAGGAAAGTTGGAGGGGGTAGATGGGGTGTATGGAGGATGCAAGGGTTAGGTGGGGTTGTGAATGATGAGTTGTGTTTCCTTTTTACTTGTTCGTTTTCCCTTTTTCTTTTTTTTCTTTTTTTTCTTTTCTTATAGTAAATACCCTGTATATAAATGATTGCAAATGGAATGTGAAAATTGAATAAAATATTTTGAAAAAAAAAAAAAGAAGGAGCCCCCTTATGGAGTACTGTGAATCTGTTACCATGTCAACTCCACTGTGCTGCACAGTAGAAGCCATTTTACAGCAGTACAGTAGAAGCCATTTTAAAACACAACATGCTGTATCTTAACAGAACACACACACCGAGGGATTTTAGGGGTGTCTTACCCCCACAGTATTTGTTTCCAGAGAGTAAGTCATCTTTGAACCAAGTTTGGTTGAAATTGCTCAAGGTTTTTGGCATTTTTAATCTTCTACGCATGTACTGACCTATTTATAGGCAACTGTGCATGAACCAGAGGTGGGTTCCTACCAGTTCGCACCCATTCGGTAGAACCGGTTCGTCAAATCTACCGAACCGGTTAGAAGAGGTTCCACCAGTGGACCTGGAAAGCAGGCCACACCTACAGAAGAGGTTCCAAAATTTTTTGAAACCCACCACTGGTCCTTGGATATGATTATTCTACACTATCATGCTCATATTTATAAAACTCAGTGCCTCTGTGAAAGGTAAGGATGACTACTGCGTTTGTGGTGCAATCAGAACATTGCGTGTGTTGAAGTTGTTTTAACGCAAACCAAAGATGCCTTTTAAAAAACAAGTTTACATCATATTCTTATGCATGCCAGTGCTGTGTGTGAGGTAATTTAAGATGGTTCTGACAAGTGTCGTTGGCATCTTCATATCTGGTCACATGAGCGGCAAGCCACTCCCATCCAGTCACATGGGTGGCAAGCCACTCCCACAAAGGAGGCCACACCCACAGAGTAGGTTCGAACAATTTTTGAAACCCACCACTGGCATGAACGCAGAGGCAAATCATGTGTATACCAAATCTCTCCTAACACTATCACAATTCTGTCCTTAGGAAGGTGTGTGAAGGTGTGGAATCAAGGTGCCGCAGGGTTCGATCCTGTCCCCCCTTCTCTTTAATATCTACATGAAACCGCTGGGTGAGATCATTCGACGGCACGGGATAAAATACCACCAGTATGCGGACGATACACAGCTGTATCTGTCCGCCCCGTACCAGCTCAATGAAGCGATGGACGTGATGAGCCAGGGCCTTGAGGCTGTTAGAGACTGGATGGGGGTTAACAAGCTTGTACTCAATCCAGATAAGACCGAGTGGCTGCTGTGCTTCCCTCCCACTAATTGGCCAAGTGTTCCATCTCTCAGGCTGGGGGGTCAAATAGTACGCCCCTCAGATAGGGTCCGCAACTTGGGAGTCCTCCTGGACCCACAGCTGACTTTTGAACATCATTTGTCAGCTGTGACCAGGGGGGCATTTGCCCAGGTTCGCCTGGTGCACCAGTTGCATCCCTACCTGAACCAGGAGGCTCTCACAACAGTCGCTCGTGCCCTTGTGACCTCTAGGCTGGAGTACTGCAATGTGCTCTACATGGGGCTGCCTTTGAAGAGCATTCAGCGACTTCAGCTTGTCCAGAATGCAGCCGTGCGAGCGATCGTGGGTGCGCCTCGATTCACCCACATAACACCTATCCTCCGCGAGCTGCACTGGCTGCCTATTGATCTCCGGGTGTGCTTCAAGGTGCTAGTTGTCACCTACAAAGCCCTTCATGGTATTGGATCTGGGTACTTGAGAGACCGCCTACTGCCAATTACCTCCACTAGAACAATAAGATCCCATAGACTAGGCCTCCTCCGAATTCCATCAGCCGGCCAATGACGACTGGCAACTACCCGGAGGAGGGCCTTCTCGGTGGCTGCTCCGACCCTCTGGAACGAACTCCCGGTGGAGATTCGTACCCTCACCACCCTCCAGGCCTTCCGCATAGCCCTTAAAAGCTGGCTGTTCCGACAGGCCTGGGGCTAAAGACTTGCAACCGCACTCGAATGGTATGACTGTTGTGCTTTTTAACGGTGTATGGTTTTTCATGTTTGTAACTTGTCTGTTTTTCCCCTCCCTTGAATTGTGAGCCGTCCTGAGTCCCCTTAGGGAAAAGGGCGGCATACAAATAAAGTAAAATCTAAATCTAAATCTAATTGTCAAACTCATAATAAGACAAAGTATGTTAAAACTATGGGTTCAATTTCATCATTACTTCCATTTCAATTGCCTTTCATTTTGGGGTTATCAGTAGGAAAAAAGATTTAATCATATGTGCCATTATGGGTACATCCAGACTCAGAAAAGAGTAAAGATAGAGTAAGAACTATTCAGGAAAAGTAACAATTGAACTTGGTTGATGTATTTACAGACTGCAGAAAAATAAAAATTGAAAGGAGGAGTAATCTTGAGAAATATGACAGAATTTGAAACACTTATGCAAAACCAACATTGTCGCTTAAGATAAATACATTGTAATTAGAATACTAGCACAGAGTTGGAACAAATAAAAAACTGCATGAAATAGTAGACACAAAACGTATTACCATGAATCTCTCTCTCTCTCTCTCTCTCTCTCTCTCTCTCTCTGTCTCTCTCTCTCTCTCTCTCTCTCTCTCTCTCTCGTGTGTATGTATGTATCAGGGCTGGGTTTCAACCGGATCGCACCGGTCCCTGCGATCCGGTTGGTCGCCGAACCCGGAAGTAAGTAACTTCCGGGAACGGCGAAGCCCCCCCCCACGCCCGCGCGCGCCCGCACACCCGCTCCTTACCTGGTTTTTTTGAATTTCGCGCTTTCCACGCATGCGCAGAACGCCTGCGTGATCCTCCAGGAGCAGCTGGAGCATCGCGCAGACGCTAGTACGCATGTGCGCGTGCACGCGCGCGCGCGCGTGCGTGAGGACGCCACCGGCCTCGTTCCAACCGATCCGGTTGGAACGGGGCGAGAAACCCACACCTGGTATGTATGTATATATATATATATATATATATACTTAAAGTCACAACCCCTGGTATGCCCAAGTATGGGAGGAAGGTCACACTTCCACTCTCTGTCATTAGGCTCGTCACAAGAGACCATCCAGACAGAAACCCAATATTTTTTACTGTTGCCTTTTTGTTACATTTTGTTATATTTATGCTGATAAATAAATAAAGGGAGACTAGTATAGATCTATTTCAAGCTATTTAGCTCTCATCAGCTAGCCATACCCAAGTTTGGGAATCGAACCTGTGCTCTATTGCCTCCCAGGCAGGGAGTTAACCATTTGAGCTACAGAGAACGACTCCTTTATCAGCCAGCCAGGGTGGGAGGTATATACTTAAAGTCACAACCCCTGGTATGCCCAAGTATAGGAGGAAGGTCACACTTCCACTCTCTGTCATTAGGCTCGTCACAAGAGACCATCCAGACAGAAACCCAATATTTTTTTACTGTTGCCTTTTTGTTACATTTTGTTATATTTATGCTGATAAATAAATAAAGGGAGACTAGTATAGATCTATTTCAAGCTATTTAGCTCTCATCAGCTAGCCATACCCAAGTTTGGGAATCGAACCTGTGCTCTATTGCCTCCCAGGCAGGGAGTTAACCATTTGAGCTACAGAGAACGACTCCTTTATCAGCTTGAAATAGATCTATACTAGTCTCCCTTTATTTATTTATCAGCATAAATATAACAAAATGTAACAAAAAGGCAACAGTAAAAAATATTGGGTTTCTGTCTGGATGGTCTCTTGTGACGAGCCTAATGACAGAGAGTGGAAGTGTGACCTTCCTCCCATACTTGGGCATACCAGGGGTTGTGACTTTAAGTATATACCTCCCACCCTGGCTGGCTGATAAAGGAGTCGTTCTCTGTAGCTCAAATGGTTAACTCCCTGCCTGGGAGGCAATAGAGCACAGGTTCGATTCCCAAACTTGGGTATGGCTAGCTGATGAGAGCTAAATAGCTTGAAATAGATCTATACTAGTCTCCCTGTATTTATTTATCAGCATAAATATAACAATATACATATATATATATATATATATATATATATATATATATATATATATATATATATATATAGTGTGTATGTATGTACACACACACACACACACACACACACACACACACACACACTAAATGATTTAAATTCAGGCTCCAAGACAAAAGTGGTAAAAAATATTTTATATGTGGCAAATAATGCCATCAACAATTATTAAGGTAGAGGAATCATTGAAAAATAATTGTTGCAAATGCTATGACAAACAAGGAAGATTGTATCAAAATATCTATCATATTTTTGTTTTTTGCTAGGCATTGTTTAATGAAAACCGATCACTCAGGGGAAAAAAAAATCAAATGGATTTTTAACCCTAACCCCTTTTAATTTCATTAAATTGACATATTTTACGACTAAGCTAAGTTTCATGGAAGTCTCCAAGAACAATACCTTAGTCCCCAACCCCTGCTCTGTGGAACTGCACTGGGTCATGCTATGCCAGAAACTGGGTCACGAAAACAATTGAAGCCCCATCCACAGGATGCAGGCAGTATGCTAAACTATGCCCACTCCTGGCTGCAGAAAAACCTCTTGGAACCGGTTCTGGGCATCTAAAAGCTTGGCAGCATATTTATTGGAGGTTAAATTACAAGAAGAACAAGTTAAAGAAACTATGATAGCTTGGGGGGGGGAATTTTAGGTATGGGGTTGATTTAGAGAAATGGCAGAAACTGTGGTCTCAAAACTATAAAATGACAATGTCTACTGCATATAGAGGAAATTTGTATAAGATGTTTTACAGGTCGCATGTACCCCCAACGAGAATTGCAAGAATGTCCAAGAATAAATCAGAAAAATGTTGGAAATGTCATCAGATACCGGGCTCATATTATCACATGTGGTGGACTTGCATTGAAGCTAAAAGATACTGGACTAAAATTCATACGTGGTTGGAGAAAATGATACATAAACACATAGACTTTAAACCAGAGCTCTTTTTATTGGGAATTATACCAGAAATATATAACAAAGACTTAAAATATCTGATTGTAAATGTGTTAACAGCAGCCAGAATCATATTTGCAAAAAACTGGAAAAATGAAACAATACCAAAACAGGAAGAAGTTATTCGAAAAATAATGGACTGTGCTGAAATGAGTAAATTGACATTTGAAATTAGAGAACAAGAAGACGAGCAATTTTATAAGATATGGGATTTGTTTTATCAGTGGCTGGGGGGAAAAACTTGGAAATGAAAAATGTTTTACTCATGTTTTAACTGAAGGAGTTAAATGATAACACAATTATACTGTTAAATAGATTAACAATGATACAATGAAAAACTGATACATCTATGAATTGAATACTTTAGAATTTTTTGTTTTAAAATGGATAAGGATAACAATGATTTTATGTATACTTGATAGAGGATTGGTGATATAATGTATAACCCTAAGAATATACTACAAGGATATCTTGTTGTTGATAAATAATTTTAATAAGGGAATAATTAAAAATTGGTATATATATATATATATATATATATATATATATATATATATATGTATGTATGTATGTATGTATGTATGTATGTATGTATGTATGTATGTATGTATGTAGTGACTATTTAGAATATTTTG
The DNA here is from genome assembly GCF_009769535.1 of Thamnophis elegans. Taxonomy (NCBI): domain Eukaryota; kingdom Metazoa; phylum Chordata; class Lepidosauria; order Squamata; family Natricidae; genus Thamnophis; species Thamnophis elegans. Next base: position 67,502,860 of record NC_045547.1, read on the forward strand.
TTGAAAAATGAAGTAATAAGTTTTCTGTTTGAATGTATGATGTACAAGGACAATAATGAACATACCTGATAGTTGATTGGTGGAATTATGCATAATTGAAAATAGTGACATACAAATATAAATGGTTGGTATTTTTTTTTTTTCATATTGGGATTTGTGATTATATAACAGTATACTGTTATCAAATAGACAATCAAGAATGTAAGGGAATTAGGTTTATTGGAAAAAATAATTGTAATTGAACATATACTGTATAATGAAAGTGAGGTATTTAGTTATACTAGATGAAAAATCTTAATGTAAGATAAATGTTATTTGAGAATATGGATGTAAAAACACTTGTAACCAAACGACATGCTCTATGTGATGATGGTTTTTTTTTGTTTTTGTTTTCTTTTGTTGTGTGTGTGTGTGTTGTTTGTTTAATAAAAATAAAAAATTATATTATAAAAGCTTGGCAGCAGTTGCTTTAGCCAATTTAGCTGCATCTTGCTTTAATATTTGCATTGTATAGAATAGAATTCTTTATTGGCCAGGTGTGATTAGACACACAAGGAATTTGTTTCCAATACATAAGCTCTCGATGTACATACAGCAATAGTGATAGATCATTAACGTAGTCATTGTAAAATAAATTCATCATAAAACATTAGATGCAACACTTAGTGTTAGTCATAGGATATTAAATAAGCAATCAACATAAATTATATTGGGAGACTAAGCAAACAATATAAATCGTAAGATACAAGATATAGTCATAAAATAGGGAATAGGGAAGATGAGAATAATGATGGTAATATTGCCTTTTTAGATAGTTGATAGTGTTGTGGTGAGTTAGTTCTTTAGCAGAAGGATGGCATTGGGCAGGGGTGTCAAACTTGATTTCAATGAGGGCCTCATCAGGGTTGTGTTTGACCTCGGGGCCCAGGGTAAGTGTGGTAAGGGTCAGCTCTATGTCACTCATGTCAGGGGCGACTGTGGCCCAAACATTCTTCCAACAAAAATAGGCTCTTGATCTCCATTTTTGGCTGAAATGGTTTCCCGCAACCCTCTGCCAGTGAGAACGGAGCTTGGGAGGGCTGCTCCAGAGCTCCATTTTCCCTGGCAGAGACACCACAGGCTGGTCCTTTGCCATTTCCTGTGGACCAGATATAATCGCCCTGTGGGCCAAATTTGACCTGCGGGCCTTGAGTTTGACACCCCTGGGATAAGGAAAAAAACTGTCCTTTTGTCTAGTTGTTTTGATGTGCAATTGTTTTATAGTGTCATTTTGAGGGTAGAAGTTGAAACTGGTTATGTCCAGGATGCGAGGGGTCTGCAGATATTTTCACAACCCTCTTTCTGGCTCATGCTCCTCAATGGAAGGCACTATTTCATTTTTACAGCACTAGGTAGTCTTCTCACTTAAAAATTAGTCATCCTGATGGGGAAAAAAAGCTACCCAAGATCAAAGTATGAATGCAGATATGTAGATGCATTTACATGTGCAAATACACAGACACTCACACACTATATTATTTACAGGATTGATGAATGTTAATAATATTGGGTTTTTCCAGTATTTCTCTTTTGTCTTTACTTTTTGTTAATACTGTGATTTAAATTCTCTGTTAGAGAGTCTGCTATTGGAGGATCTGCTCTGAGGAAGAAAAGTGAATGTGGTTACCTTAGCAACAGAAAGTAGAGGATAACATCTAAAAGATTTCAGAACAATTTGGTTCCCACTTTCCAGCCAGGCATATTTCCTATAATTCTTGCAAAAGTAAAGGAAGGCACTGTTTCACTTGATTAATAAAAGAGCTGTGAATAATGACAGCTTCTATGGCACCATGTAAAAATGAACAATAAAAGCACCTGTTTTTGCATGGTTAAGACCTCATCTAAACTAATTTTAACATCAGTGGTTCGTGTTATATCTGTGCATGTGCAATATTCTGTACATTAATACCAGGAATGCATTACCACAGTTTCCAATCTGATAGAAAATTCTGTTTGGAATTCTACATAATTTTGTGTAATTGTGTATAATTTTGCTTATACTCAAAGGTTTCCTTCTGAGTCAAAAAATTAATATTTTAAAGAATAAAGATACATTTGGATCTTTTCAGGCATTCTGACTATCAGAATATTTAAATGAATTCTACTTGGATTTCCTGGAATACAGACAGAGCTCTCTGTGGATTTAGGAACCCTGAACTCTTGCTCATTTTAAAAAAATATTATTGCTTCATATCAACCAATACTATGAGATGTTTACCATAATTTATATAGGAATAGGAGAGCTATATAGCAATAGCACTTAGACTTATATATCGCTTCACAGTGCTTTACAGCCCTCTCTAAGTGGTTTACAGAGTCAGCTTATTGCCCCCAACAATCTGTGTCCTCATTTTACCCACCTCAGAAGGAGGGAAGGCTGAGTCAACTTTGAGTCTGGTGAGATTTGATCTGCCAAACTGCTGGTAGCTAGTGATTAGCAGAATTAGCCTGAAGTACTGCACTCTAATCTCTGCGCCACTGTGGTTCTATGCTTACATCCCAGATAATTTTGCTCTGCTATATCTTATATTAACATTTACAGTCCCATTCATACCTCTAAGAATGATCAAAAGCAGTCTGTTGAATATAGGTAGTCCTTGACTTAAAACAGTCCATTCAGTGACTGTTCAAAGTTACAACATCACTGAAAAAAGTGTCTTATGACAATTTTTCACTTACGACCGTTGTAGTATCCCTGTGGTCATGTGATTTACATTTGGTTGCTTGACAACTGAATCACATTTATGACAGTTGGAGTGTCCTGGGTCAAAAATCACTTAACAAATTTCTCACTTAGCAACATAAATTTTGGGCTCAATTGCGGTTGTAAGTTGAAGGCTACCTATACAAAGGTTTCTGTCCCTGAGAAAGTGAAAGTGAGAAACATGTGGAAACAATATAGGAAGATTTTAAACTCTGGTTTACAAATTCCCTTGTAACAAGTTCTACTGAATAGTTGAAGAAACACTGTTGACTTCTAAAGGAGATTGAAATTGACCCGATAAATGCGCGCACCACAAAAGCGCGCCGACAAAACCGCGGCGAGAAAAGAGCGACGTCAAAATCACACTGACAACAGCGTGCCGACAAAAGCGCGATTAGGGTTAAGGTAAGGGTTAGGGTTAGGGTTAGGTTCACGGTTAGGTTTAGGGTTAGGGTTAGGGTTATTACCTTGTTTTCGTATTGTTTGTTGAAGGCACACTTTTGCCGGCGCGCTGTTGTTGGCACGCTGTTGTGGGCATGATTTCAACGTCACTCTTTTCTCACCGCGGTTTTGTCGGCACACTTTTGTCATGCGCGCATTTGTCGGTGAACCGAAATTCCACCCATGCTGGAGAAAACAAAAACATAAGAGCAACCTTGCTTTAGGAACCTTCTACCATATGTGGTGGACCTGTACCAAAGCCAAAGAGTATTGGCTTAAAATAAAGGACTGGCTGGAACAAATTACAGAACAAAGACTGAATGGAAACCAGAACTATTCTTATTGGGCATATTAAGTGATAAAATGTGTAAAAAAAATCCCAATATAAAATTTTACATATATTAACTGCAACAAGAATCGTAGGGAAGGTAACAACATTCTGTGTGCCTTTAGCATATAGCCATGCTGGCCTCTTGACAATGGAAAATATCGTCAGACAACCCTGACTCCCTCATCCAAGAAACAGAGATGAGCACTGCACTATGGAGTCTGACATTACTGAACAGTGAACATTTTATCTTTACTAGAGTATTTTATTCAAAATGAAAACTGGCCTTTCTTCATAAGCTCTGAAGGACAGATTTAAAACATAGAACAATAGAATTAGAAGGGATCTTGGAGGTCTTCTGGTCCATCGCCCCCCCGCTGCTCAAGCAGGAGATCCTATACCATTTAAGACAAATGACTGTCCAGTCTCTTTTTGCAAGCCTCCAGTGCTGGACCCCCTATCGCTTTTGAAAGCAAGCCATTCCATTGATTGATTGCTTTCTCTGTTAAGAAATTTCGCCACAGTTCTAGGTTGCTTCCCTCCTTGGTTAGTTTCTATCCATTGTTTCTTGTCTTGTCTTTTGGTGCTTTGAAAACTATTTTGACTCCCTCATTTTTGTAGGAGTCCCTCAAAATTTGGAACACTTCTATCATATTACCCCAAGACCTAAAGTCCTACCAGTAGTCCCCTAGTCCTTTAATCAGAAGGACATGTCACATAGTATTACTTGCTCAGATTATACCGATTAGTAGAGGACAAAACTCCAAAGCTATCCAAAGTTTTTATCTTTTATCTCATCGTTATTATCCAGCACATAAAATGCAGTTCACATAATAATGCAAAATCTAAAAATCAGGCCAGCCACTGCTGAGAACTTTCTGAGAGGACCTTAAAATATATTTTTGAATCCCTTGATTTCGTTCTGCTTAACAGGTGCTGTATCTCAGGAACATTAACTATTTGATATAAAAGTTCCATACCTGATTGGTCTTACTTCTATGAAGATTAATTTGACCATGGAAATCTGGTTGATTGACTGACAAGGAGGTGATTTGACATTTCCTCTTTTAGGATGCTCTCTTGACTGCTTGGTCTTACTTAATTGTGTTTGTTTGTTTGCAAAACTCATGTAGTGATTCTAGGTGACTCACAATAATTCATTTGAACATAATTAAAGACAAATGCTCCCTCAGGCACCAGACCAAACATCCTCATATAGCTCAACTCCCATTCTAGCCCAATGCTTGGGTGAAAAGCTGGTCTTCATAGCTCTCTAGAAGTCTAAAAGATTAGCGATCGCTCAGATCTCAGGTAAAGGATTATTCCAAATATTTGAGGAAGCCACTGAGAAGATGCACCTCAAGGTCCTATTAGCTGACAACATTTAAAGGAGGGAAGCAGGCCCACTTTATCTAACTTAGTAGTATGGGCAGATACCCTAAGGGAGAATCATTGTCCTATATAGCTTTAAAGGTGATAATCAGCAGTTTGAGTTGCACCTAGAAATCAATGGGAAGCTAATGCAAACTCATGCAACAGTGGCATTATTTGGGTGGATGATGATGATGATGATGATGATGATGATGATGATGATGATGATAAGGTGAAGCTCTTGTGACTTTCAAATACAGACGTATCATCACAACACGCCAGATATCACGGTTGTAGAGGCCCGGAGTGTACAGTTTATTGATATCCCAGTACCAGGAGTTACCAGAGTCGAAGAAAGAACTAGAAAAAAATCACAAAATATCTCAATCTGGCCATTGAAACTACACGGCTATGGATGAAACATGTAACAGTGATACCTATTGTCATCGGGGCACTTGGTATCATGTCCAAAAAGTTTATAAGATATATCAACAAATGGCAGCTTCCTACAATAACACCAGCAGAACTGCAAAAGCTGTGCTGTTCAGAACATTGTATATTTTAAGAAGGTAGTTGGTTGATATCTAGGATGCTGGCAGCAACTCCTATCAACCATTAGCACCAGTCAATGGTATTTGTGATGCATTTTTGAATGTTCAGTTGGCTGTTTCATGTTTAATGAATAAAGTATATCATCATCATCATCATCATCATCATCATCATCATCATCATCATCATCATCATCAAAAACTGTATAGCCCATCAAAGTTATGGTTGACTATCAACAGCCATAGGCTTGCAGCTTGGCTTGTATTTCCTGGCTCCAGAAACATCAATATTCCAAAAAGTGTGTATGCAGTTGTATTCTGGACCAGTTATAGCTTTGGGATGATCTTCAAGGGGACCTCCATGTAGACTGTGTTATGATGATCCAAAGGGGAGCTTACTTACAGCCTTGAATCTTTCTCATGTTCTCCATTCAAGCTCTGTCCCAACTTCACTTTTTCTAAGATCAACCTTTGCAGGCTGTGTTTTGAGTTCCAGGCTTGGTTTTTCTAGGAGAGGGGTGGGTGCTAACTTCCCACAGGAGACAGCATTTTTTACACTGTGAAAAGTTTTCAAGTGCTTCCATGGAGATATGTTCATAAGATCTGAGGTAATCTGAACTAGGAAACAGAATTGCAGAACAAATTGAACCTTGTATTCTCCCCTATTGGGCTCTGCTAAGAGATATATAATACATAGAATAGAATAGTGAGATGTAGGGATATGAATAAAAATTAACAAAGCCTGAAATAAAATCCATATGTGACCCCTTTATTTATAACCAAATGTTCTACTCATTTGGACCAAATGTTCAATGACTGCTTGACAATATTATCTTTCTTCACAGTTTCTCAGATTTACGGTAGATCATGAAAGATGAAAAACAATGGTGTCATTTTAATACCAAATTCCCTAAATCCTATATGGATCTTACTATACTTTTCCAAGGCTTTATTTTATTTGTTTACACATTCAAATGTCACATTGAAGAAATATTTTTCACACCTTCGAACCCCATCTACCCCAGTGAGAAGACTCAAGTGCTTACAGAACTACTCTTCAAATTTGTCATCACCTCGTGAATACTTGTTTACATATCTCTCCCTTTTTTCGATACCATCGACCATGGTATCCTTCTGCGAAGACTGCGGGAGGTGGGGGTGGGAGGCACTGTTTTGCTGTGGTTCTCCTCCTACCTCTCGGACAGGTCGCAGTCAGTGTTAGTTGGGGGGCAGAGATCGACCCCTAGGCCCCTAACATATGGGGTGCCGCAGGGTTCGGTCTTATCCCCCCTACTATTTAACATCTACATGAAACCGCTGGGCGAGATCATTCGGAGGCACGGGATAAGATACCACCAATATGCGGACGATACCCAGTTGTATCTGTCCGCCCCGTGCCAACTCAATGATGCGGTGGACGTGATGAACCGGGGTCTTGAAGCCGTTAGGGACTGGATGAGGGCTAACAAGCTTGTACTCAACCCGGAGAAGACCGAGTGGCTGTTGTGTTTCCCTCCCAATAATTTGGCTAGTGTTCCATCACTCAGGCTGGGGGGCCAAACTTTATACCCCTCAGACAGGGTTCGCAACTTGGGAGTCCTCCTGGACCCACAGCTGACCTTCAATCACCATCTGACGGCTGTGACCAGGGGGGCATTTGCCCAGGTTCGCCTGGTGCACCAGTTGTGACCCTACCTGAACCGGGAGGCCCTCACAACAGTCACTCGGGCCCTTGTGACCTCTAGGCTGGAATACTGCAACGTGCTCTACATGGGGCTGCCCTTGAAGAGCACCCGGCGACTTCAGCTAGTCCAGAATGCAGCCGCGCGAGTGATCGTGGGTGCACCTCGGTTCGCCCACATAACACCTATCCTCCACGAGCTGCGCTGGCTACCTGTTGATCTCCGGGTGCGCTTCAAGGTGCTACTTACCACCCATAAAGCCCTTCATGGTAGTGGATCTGCGTACTTGAGAGACCGCCTCCTGCCAATTACCTCCTTGCGACCTATTAGATCGCACAGATTAGGCCTCCTCCGAGTTCCATCCGCCAGTCAGTGTCGACTGGCAACTACACGGAGGAGAGCCTTTTCAGTAGTAGCTCCGACCCTTTGGAACGATCTCCCCGTGGAGATTCGTACCCTCACCACCGTCCAGAGCTTCCGCACAGCCCTCAAGACCTGGCTATCCCGTCAGGCCTGGGGATAAAGATCGTAATCCGTCCCCACCCGAATGATGAATGTTGTGTACTATTTTTACTTATGTATTGTTTTATGTCTTACTGTCTTGTACTCCCCTCCCTATATATTGTAAGCCGCCCTGAGTCCCCTCAGGGAAAAGGGCGGCCTATAAATAATAAAACCATAAAAACCATAAAACCATATTTTTCCAAGGCTTTATTTTATTTGTTTACACATTCAAATGTCACATTGAAGAAATATTTTTCACACCTTCGAACCCCATCTACCCCAGTGAGAAGACTCAAGTGCTTACAGAACTACTCTTCAAATTTGTCATCACCTCGTGAATACTTGTTTACATATCTCTCCCTTTTTTCTCCTGGGAGAAAGTATCCTATGGAACTTAGAAAGGTGAAGATGTGAACCTTAAAAATCCAGACTCAGTGGAAAATGGGAAACGTGCAAGCACAAATTCATTCCTTTTGTTAGACTACCATGAGAGACTTCATTTCAGAACTGTCACATTCAGTTCTGCCCAAGCTACAAGATTTTGTACAACAAAAATAGAAAGCTGCCATCCTTTCGACAGAGAATGGATTGCCCCACTACCGGTGGGAATGTCTGTGCAAAACATACAATCAAGCCCATTTGCTTCCTTGCTTCAAAATATATTTTATATCCTCTTCCTCTCAAAATGGCTTATAAGTAACAGAATTAATATTATTAAACATGAACAATGTTTGCAATTGCAAGCATTAAATATATTTTACAAACATTGAAAGGCTGGTGAAATGTAAAGTTACACATCTACTTATTACAGCTGCCTCTCAAATTATTTAAAGAAGGTAAAAGGGGAAAATAATATTCACCCATTCAGTATATGCCTATCCTTAGGCATTTTTTTAAAGTGGGAGAGGATTCCAGTAGACTCCACTATAAAGAATAGATGCACGTAATTGCAAGATAATATTGATAACATGTGGTCCCCATAATAGTTTACTTGAGCCAGGTTACCTAGGAATCAATTTAAAATAGAATAGAATAGCAGAGTTGGAAGGGACCTTGGAGATCTTCTTGTGCAACCCCCTACTTATGCAGGAAACCCTACACCAGACAAATGATTGTCCAACATCATCTTAAAAACTTCCAGTGTTGGAGCATTCACAACTTCTGGAGGCAGGTTGTTCCACTGATTAATTGTTCTAACTGTCAGGAAATTTCTCTTTAGTTCTAAGCTGCTTCTCTCCTTGATTAGCCAGCACTGTCTGAAAACGTCTCCATGGCCATGTGGCCAGCATGACTAAATGCCGAAGGTGCACAGATCACTGTTACCTTCCCACCAAAGGTGGTTCCTATTTTTCTACTTGCAGTTTTACATGCTTTCGAATTGTTAGGTTGGCAGAAGCTGGGACAAGTAACAGGAGCTCACGTGAGTTTATGGAATTGGTTCTGTCGTTATTTTTAGATTTTTTTAAAAAAATTGCAATGTTGCTTTTGCAGAGGGAATGCGTATTGTTGACATCCTTTCAAAGTAGACCAGACTAGGAAACCGAGGTCATACCAGCTAAATACAATTTTTATTTTAAAAATAATAATACAGACTCTTGAACATCTGAATGTGCTTCCCCCCCTTCTTCCTTTTAACTTCATGAAAACTAGAGAGGGTCTTGTCTGTGGTGCTTACTCAGAGTACAGATCTGACTTGATTCAAATTTCTTTTATCTTACTGTTCTCTTGCTTTTGTCTCTCTTTCTCTTGTTTCTCAATGTTATTCTTTCTGCCTATCAAATCTGCCCTGAATATAAATAGATAACTACCTAGCTATAAATAGTGTTTGACTTTTGTATTTTATACATTGAAAACATATTTTATCTTTGCAAAATTTAAAAGCATTGTATTTTGTTTTCAGCTTGAACTAAATCTTTAGGGAATCTGTGCTATTTTATGCTTTTTCTTATTGGTAGCAAATCGGTATTATCTTGCGATCTGCCAGATCTGCATATTTAGTCCTATATATTCTGTTGGATCATTTCTGTTGTTGTTCTGTTCATTGTAGATGCTAGAAACCTGGACTGGAATAGCTTAATCTATATTTTCCAATAATGATTATCTACCTTTTAATGCTGAATGCTAAAATAACTTTTTTTCTAAAATTCTATTTTTTTAAACAGTAAAGTTTAATGTTGTTTATGCCCTATGAGATAGGCTTATCTCCTTAAGACAGGGATGTCATGGGCGGCAGGCTGGATGCGTCACATGCTGACCATGCCCATGCCTGGTTATGTCGGGAGATATCATGTGACGATGCCGTGACGATGCAATTTTGGCACCGCTGCCTTAAGAGAATAAGGACTGATATCAAAAGGTGGTTCACCAGCAATTACCGCCTTTTAGTTTTACATTTTACTCACAAAAAAACATCAGGGTGGGTAAGATCCAGGGGTGGGTTCCTGCAAGTTCTAACCTCTTCTATAGAGGAGGTTCCACAAATCTACAGTGCCATTTAGAATCGGTTCCAGCTCCCTTCCCCCGCCCATCTGCACATCATCAAGATGAAGAGCAAGAGGAGGAATTCTGGGAGTTGAAGACCACAAGTCTTAAAGCTGTCAGGTTTGAACACTCTTAGGGTTATTTTTTCCTAAAGGGTTAGGGGTGCAAGGGTCTTGTAACTTGACAGCTTTAAGACTTGCACACTTCAATGCCAGAATTTCTGAGCCAATATTTTGGTTGCTAAGCAAGAGCATTGTTAAGTGAATTTCACCACATTTTACAAGTTGGCCACCCCCGTCCCAGTTACTTGGCTGGCAAGCCACTCCCACCCAGTCACAGGGCCAGCAAACCACTTCTACAAAGCAGGCCACACCTACAGAAGAGGTTCTAAAAAAATTTGAAACCCACCATTGGTGAGATCTTTAGGTTTAGCACAAAGTGCCCTAAAACAGGGGTCCCCACAGCCCGTTTAGAACTGGAAAGTGGTGGATGGGTGACCGCATGCGTGCACGTAGCTCCACTTATGCATGCAGTGGGTGGGTGGGTGCGCAAGCATTGCTCCATTGGTGCAAGTTGTGGGTATGCATCCTCACTGCTTGCACAATTAGAGCTACTCATGCGCGCATACACCCACTGCTCACCTGGAACCATCCTCTCTCCCTCCCTGCCAGAAACATTGGAGACCACTGCCCTATAAGATAAGGTTGTTAAGATATAGAGGGCTTTGGAAGACGTTGAAACTTTCACCCTATGGCCTTAGCCTTGCTGCTACAAATGCAATTCTGAGGGCACAGATCAACCTCCAAGTGGCCTCAGTGACTCTCAGGAAGAAGGCAAACAACGGTTTGACTGCAAGGAATATAAATCCTTCCATTCTCCATCAATCAGTCAGAACTGAAGAAGCATCTTGGATGAGAAGCAAAATACCTTCTAAAAAAAAAAAGTCCAATTGCTGCTTGAAAGAAAGCACCTTTGGGACATCATTGATATGCTTTCAGGGCCTATAAATAAAAATTATAGATAAGTATCTAGATTCTAAAAGGGACATGGTGGCTCAGTGGCTATGATGCTGAGCTTGTCAATCAAAAAGGTAGGCAATTCGGCGATTCAAATCCCTAGAGCCGCGTAACAGAGTGAGCTCCCATTATTTGTCCCAGCTTCTGCCAACCTATCAGTTCAAAAGCATGTAAAAAAATGCAAGTAGAAAAAGAGGAACCACCTTTGGTGGGAAGATAACAGTGTTCCGGGCACCTTCGGCATTTAGTCATACTGGCCACATGACCACAGAGGCATCTTCGGACAGCGCTGGCACTTCAGCTTTGAAATGGAGATGAGCACTACCCTCCAGAGTCAGGAACGACTAGCGTGTATGTGCAAGGGGAAACCTTACTGTTACCTTTTTATCTAGATTCTAAATCTTTCTGTATTTCTTAGCATTTCTTAAGTTTCAAGCCTGAGTTAAGAAAACTACGAATCAATCTAATTCAATCAGGCTATTTTCCAAATAGCTAATTTAGTGTTCATAACATCATTCATTTTTAGTTATTTTAATATAGTTTCTTTACAGAAATTCTCCTTTCCAGATATCCATTTTATTTCTGTCAGCCTAATTGGCCTACATTTTATGTCACTGATTTTTTTTCTAAAAGCTTTGTGCCACTGTTTTATAATTTGTATTCTAAACCATGGTTACAAATTCTATCTGATTACCAGTCATGAGCAAGGGAGATGGTAATTAATCTGGAGGTCACATTCCTTAATTCTACTGATTAATCAAATTTCCGTTTCAAAAAATCAAACTCTTCAGTGTCTAATAAACAAAAGTACTGCTTTATAAGTAAGGAGACTTGCACACCTTTGCCACTTTCCCTAAGTAACAGCTAAAGTTTTAATGAAAGAAAGCCAATTAGAAGAAAAGTGATTACTAAGAACATAATCAGGGTCATTTATTGGTAACAAATAAATCAACAAAATGCTAATCATCTATTCTATTGTAAGTTTAGATTAATTTATTCAAGTATAGTACAAATCAAATAACTACAAGCAATTGTAAACCAAAGAGACAAATTTCTTTCTATTGATGGCATTCATAATCACTAAACAAGATGGCATATGTGACATAGGGTGAGTTCCTCGTTTTGGAGATAGATAGCTAGATAGATGATAGATAGATATAGATAGTGAGACAGAGTGAGTGAGTGAGAGAGTGGGGATGGATGGATGGATAGATAAATAGATAGGCAGGCAGGCAGGCAGGTAGGTAGGTAGGTAGGTAGGTAGATAAGAGATATGAATTGAATCGATGAAAATACATATCTTTATTCTTCACATTTCCAGGTGATATTGGCATTTGTCTGCATATAAGGCAATTTTTGAGGCAAAATGTAAATGTATTACTAGGCATATCAAACAATTCTTATTTTAGACACTTCATGTTTTGTTTTATTTTGTTTGTTCTGTTTTAGTATAGTAAATATTGCTTTATCAAAAATATGCTGTGCAAATCATTGAACAGAAGTGTGTGTGTGTATGTGTGTGTGTGTGTGTGTACTGGTCTTGTATTCAGGTCTTTTCCCATATAAGATTGAGATTGGCAACGTTTCAGTGAGGTCTCACTCGCCATCTTCAGGCTGGGTTTGGGGCTTAAATGTGATCGGAGCTGCCGTCTTTCTTTAAATCTTGGGGGGGGGTGTATGGAGTGCTGGCTTTGTTTCAGTAAGTGGAGTGATTGGTTGTGTAGTTGTAGCATGATTGGTAGATTGGTGCTGATTGGTGCTGGCTGTGTGTCCGTTGTTGTTTCGTGTTGTAGCGGCCTGGGTGGTGGGTGGGGCTCATTCATTGTAGGGCTGATTTCTAGATGTTTGGTAGGTGGGAGGTATCGTCACGTTTATTCATGTTGTGGGTGTGTAAATGTGACGATGAATGTAATAAAACAAAATAAGAATTATTTTACCAAAAATCTCTCCGCTGTGGGCATTTCTGCAATTACCCAAAACTTTTCCAGGAAATCAGTAAAACTGCCCCAAGTCTTCAAAGTGAATTAGATCCTTGGACTAATTTGGGCTTGCCCCAAACTGCAGTTGATTCCATTCAGAGTTCACGACCAGCTTTTCATGCAAAACAAAAGTTATGGGGAAAGCAAATGCGTTCTCCAGTTTTTGTCATGTTGAAGACTTTCCCATCTAGCGAACACTATGATGGCATAGGGATAAGGTGAGTCAGTGGCTAAGATGCTGAGCTTGTCGATCAGAAAGGTCGGCAGTTCAGCAGTTTGAATCCCTAGGACCAGCACCACGTAACAGAGTGAGCTATCGTTGCTTGTCCCAGCTTCTGCCAACCTAACAGTTTGAAAGCACATTTTAAAAAAACAACAACATAGGAACCACTTCAGGTGGGAAGGTAACAGTGTTCCATGCATCTTTGGCATTTAGTCATGCCGGCCACATGACCATGGAGACATTTTTGGACAGTGCTGGCTCTTCAGCTTTGAAATGGAGATGAGCACCACCCCCTAGAGTGGGAACGACTAGCACATATGTGCGAGGGGAACCTTTACTTTTACCTATGATGGCATACTTTGACCTTCAGAACAATCCAAAAATATTATGGTTGGCAGTCCTACTGGAAAAGGAACTATTTCTAATAGAGGTTTTTGCTGTACCAGTTCTGGAACGTTGCACAAGCGTTCTTTCACTTGTCAAATGCCTTTCCCAAACCATGCCATTAAAACAGATATAAAAGGCCAGAGATACCAAGCACTTAGTTCAATATGTGTTCACCACAGCCCGTCTCAAGTAGCGAGCTAATTTTGTAGAAGTAGTAAATGACATAACCTATCAAGATTGATCTCCTCTCCTGTCTTTTTACCACATAGGCAAAAAGTGACTGTTACCGATAAAAACTTTCTTTTTCAGGGAAATAGAATAGTTGTGCTTCCTCATTGTTTTGGACACATATTATATCTCTTTAGCACATGAAAGACAAAAGGTATCGTAAAGACTGGATGGGTCCTTAGAGAACAGGCCTCCAAAGGAATACAAAGAAGTGGATGTGTGCATCAGCCATCTCTTCCAATGACATTTGCCCTCTTATCTCTGTTTTTGCCTCTGGCAAGAAGTCAATATTGATTTTTGCAATCTCCCTTTGGGTTTGTACCATATTATATCACTGATGATTGTTTCTGTTTTCTGGTCATTCAGGCAATCACATCTATCTCCGCTATAACGATCATACACCACAGTTATTTATTTATTTTTTTTACAGTCCAAGACCAATAAAACAGAAGAATAAAACGTTTTTTTTTAAAAAAAAAAAAACCCACAAGATTAATAATGAAAAGAGATCATCTGGCTTCAGCAAGTTGAACTGTTGCTGGAAACTTGGCAATCTGTATAATAGCTGTCCATTTGGTCTTGCGGAGTAAATACTGTAATTTCTTTATCAGAGAGACAGCTAAAATTTCCGATAATTGGCTTTATCAGTCTTAGATGCTATAGGCATTGTAACAATACATGAATTGCTAAGCCTCTGATCTGAGCGGAAATATACACAATTGTTGTAGGAGAAACTAGTATATTTGCACATAGTCTCCATAAAAGAGGATTTCCCAATCTGAGCCGAGGTAAAAAACAAACAAACCCTCATTTGTGAAACAAGGGCAGTGTTATAGAATGGAGGTGTCAAACTTGAACCACAAGTGTTGTGGCCTGCCAGTGGGCATCAGAGATGGCAGCAGATTCGGACAGTGAGGAGGTTGAGGAGGAACATGGGCCAGTCCTGGAGTCTGGGGAAGGCTCTGATGAGGGCTTTGAGTCAGAGGTGGGGGAGGGGGCAGAGCCATATGCCAGTTATCAGCTGTTGTCAGACAGCAGTGAGGCAGATGAACAGCTGGAGCCTGTTCCCAATGTGCGCATGTGCAAGTTGCCAGATGAAGGGAACAGCTAAAGAACAGAGATCAACTTGGGAGTAAGTAAGGCCACAGGTAGATGATGAATGGCCCCTCCCAAAGGAAATAAAAAGGAGAGAAAGGGGAGTGGAGTTTGCAGGAGACAATTAGTTCACTAATTGGTTAGTGACTCTCCGAGACTCCTGGCCAAGTTCTGCAGATATCAGCTTGTCAGCTCTCCAAGCCAGATAAAGTCTGTGTCTGTAAATCCTCCTTTGAAAGACTTTGCTGGCTGTGAATGTACATAATTCACTGTAAATTAACAAAAGGGTTTTTTGCCCGGACAAGGAGTTTGTTTCATGCTCTTGGGTAACCTCGGTCAGAACGAGTTTGACACCTCTGTTATAGAAGAAGCTCAACACCACCACCACCCCATGGAGAACTTGCATTTGCATGGCAATAGGGATGAATGATTTAGACCCAATCATCCTGTAGATCTAAATCCCAAATTCTCCATTTAAGTTCAATTTAGTGTCATCTAGAGTGAGAAATTATTTTGCCAGGAGCAAGAAGTTGTAACATGCACAGAATCACTGAGGAGAATCATTTTTGCCTCCTTTGGAATGAGGAAAATCTATCCAGGAGAGTAAGGTGAACTGGAGGCTTGCCCCAAAGGTATTGTTTCAGATAGGCCTGAGATAAATGCAACAAGGCATCTGAAGTTGAGCAAGAGGGGGGAAGCGTGGCTTTAAGGAAACTTAGATTGAACAGCTTCTAAAGTAATGGAATCTTCATTAACTCATCATCATCAGTTTATATTTTTTCAGCTGACTCAAGTCATACTGCCTATTTACAATTACAGCATAAGTATTTACAGGTGGTACTCTTAGATAAAAAAAGTCATTCTTCCAGTATTCTGCATTCTGGTTTCATGCACATTAACAATATTTCTTTAATTCCTTGGTATATCTTATACGGTCAAAATAAACAATGGATTTCTTTTAGATGGCAATTACCTAACTTGTTTGCTTTCCATAATCAGAAAGCAATGGCACACTGGCCACAAGCTAATGCAGGATTCGAATGGTTCATATGTACCATAAAAGGTATTTCAGAATGCAAAGGAGAAAATGTGAACTAAGCACCCCCAAAATGTACATAAAATTATCAATCAATCACACAGTTAAATTATGTACTATATAGTATCTTTATGCTCCATGTTGACCCCATGTTTAGAATTGCACCACTGTCAATAAAGCAGAAGGATGACGGAGAGTCACAGCAAAGGCAGAGTTGTACAATCATCATGGAGGAGGAGGAGGAGGAAGAGGAGGAGTTCATTTATGAAACACTAACATTTTGCCACTTGTATAAAAGGCATTGTGAACATGTTGTTTGTTTGTTTGTTTAGCATACTGCAGTGGTACATGAAAGTCAGGTGTCTACAATGTCATTACAGAATAGAAGTTTGGCTGCCTAAAACTGCTAGTTGGTTCAGTGGATGCTATCCACGGTGCACCATGGAGGCGAACTACAATACCTCTGCACACAGAGCAGCTAATGGCCTTTTGCGTGAGTGTCAACATCATCCAGAACTTATTCTCAGCTGTTTTCACCTTGCATTTGGGCTCTTGACAATAAATTTCCTGCTTTCACAGTCAGTCCCACCAGAGTGGTACCTATTTATCTACTTGCATTTCCCTGCTTTCAAACTGGTATGTTGGCAGAAGCTGAAACAAATGACAGAAACTCACTCCTTCATGCGGTGATGGGGCTTAAACTGCTGGAATGCAGAGAAACAACTTTCTCCAGCTGACAAATCCACTCTCTTTAAGCCACTGAGCCACCATACCTCTTTGAATATTGCTCTAGAGCAGGCCTGTCAAACTCATGGCCCATGGTCCAAATGTGTCACATGCTGACCACAGCCACGCCCAGTTTAGTGAAGGTGGAAAAAGTCACGATACGTCACGTGGCGATGCGAGTTTGACACCATGCTCTATAGAGACAGCATGAACTCCTTCAACAGAAATCAGCATTCTAGAAACAATGTTCCAGCAAAGTCAATAAATACAATGTTTACAACAGAGTCTTTCATTTAGTTTCTTATTAAAGGACACAATTGAAATATGTTCTGTTTCTGACTAGATTCTAACATTCTTTAAGAAGCTCCTGTGTTATTGTTTTCCCTTGATATAATTGCTAAAAGTGACAGGCCCTGCTTTTTCTTAAATAAAAAAATATTTAAGGAAGCTTAGCAACAATGTATGTTTCAATTAATTTTTATCCACATATTTTAGGATTTTAAAAATAGCATGATAAATTGAATTGGAACCCATTTTTGCCTAGATTAACTGGCCTCATTTTTAGCTAGGTGAATAAACCAAGGTAAAAATCCAGAAAAAAATTGTTATTTTATTTATTTATTTACTCATGTGTATCCCATCATTATTACTTTTACAAATAGCAAAATAAAAGAACAACAGAATAACAGAGTAAAAGAATAACAGAGTTGGAAGGGACCTTGGAGGTCTTCGAGTCCAATCACCTGCTCAAGCAGGAGACCTTATATCATTTCAGACAAATGTCCAATTTCTTCTTAAAAACCTCCAGTGTTGGAGTATCTACAACTTTTGGAGGCAAGTCATTCCACTAATTCTGCTGGGAAATTTCTTCTTAGTTCTAAGTTGGTTCTCTCCTTGATCAGTTTCCATTCACTGTTTCTTGTCTTGCCTTCTGGTGCTTTGGAGAATAGGTTGACTCCCTCTTCTTTGTGACAGCCCCTTAGAATTTGGAACACTGCTATCATGTCACCTCACCCCTAGTCCTTGTTTTCATTAAACATTTCATTAAATAACATAAGGTGGCCAAATATTCAGCACATCTTCTTTCTCCCTTCTCCCCAATAAAAACCATCCTATGAGGATGAGTTGCGTTGAAAGAGAGTGGGATTGACCCAAAATCATCCAACTGGCTTTCATGGCTAAGGCAGGTCTTGAACTTATGGTCTCTGTTTCTCTAGCATAGTGCCTTATCCACTAGACCAAACTGGCTCCCTTTTTACTTTGTCCTGTGTTACTGTGCAAATCAGACATATGGCACCACCTGAGAATTTGCTTTGTGCAATGGAAGTGATTGGATCCTATTTCACAAAACCGAAGCTAAGGCTGATTTACATATCTACTTGTGTTACATTTGCATGGAAGATACTTTCTGGGAGCGAACCAGAATGAGAGTGCTCATCCTCCATGGCTCAGAAGTGGGAAAGAAGACTTCTTTTCAATATTTTTTTTATTGATCAAATCAACAGCTATGAACATGATATATGTGCTTTGCTTCATGTTCCATAGACGTACTCAACTGAAGCTTTAAACATCCCCAGTGGCTTAGAAAAAAATGAGCAGAAAACCAGGAACATTTTATGCATGCTTTGCAGTAATTGACATTGGTACTCAGTTGCAATGTTTTTAGACTTATGAATATATTGTACCTCTCTATGCAAATGCTCTTAATAAATAATGTATTTTATAATTATATTCTCTCTGGTGAAGCAGGACTGAACTAGTAAATTTTGCGCACCGGGCCAATTATCAAAAGTCTCAACCAGAACAAAGTTGAATCTTCAGTTATGAGTGAACTTGAATTGATCAACTGTGGAAACATGAACAAATGGTTCAGTTAGTTTCCTATTAGCACTATAATGAAACATTTTTGATAGTTGATACAAGTGACACAAGGCATAGTCCCCTGTGTGATAGTACCTTTTAATATCTGTCAAAATTAAAAAGATACTATAGCAATCTGTACTTATGTATAATTGTTCTCAGATCATTCATGCAATATTATCTGGAAGTCCCAGGAAACCTAAATCTAAAATGAAAAAAAAAATCACAACATTAGTAAGACGTGTTGCTTTTGAACTATTAAAAAGAAATCCATTCACTAATGAAGAAACATATACTTTTTTTGTAAATCCTGGAATACAGGCATGGTTATAATATAAGTACAATAACTGGAGTTTTATGTTAGACTATGCTTTATTTGATACAGATAGCATACAGAACACAGTTTATATGTTCACTGTTTAGCTGCATTACAGCAGACAGGAATTAGACAACTTTATACGTGAAGAGGTATGATAAATTAAAACACCCATTATAAACTTTTTTAAATAGATTAGGAGAACATATTGATATCTTGGCCACAAATAGGAAACCTAAAATATTTATGAGATTAACATTTAGATGCTGCATGTAACCTTGTTCCTCTCCAGCATATTTAATATTATTTTTGACACAATTTCATTTATCTGCATTGTCATAAATAATTTTACATTTAACATTCAAGCTACAGAAACAATCACCTAGCAAAACGAACGGACTTTGAATAAGTCATTTCATCTTATTGTGTAAATAATGATTCTGTTATAAGAGAATAATATATTTAACTTGTGGAGCAGAACAACTTCACGGGAGCTGTCTTAGTCTATCAGCTTCATAATGATACAGCATGGGTTGCACAGGTAAACCCACCAGTGGCTGGCTAGGTTAGGTGGTCTTAATAGAATGGACCTTATAGATTCATTTTAGTTTGGCCTTTTACTCCAGTGCCCTGGAGTCCCAAAGTTGACTTTTAACTTCCTCATATTACAAATAGGGCTGAACAGTGTGGCAATACTCTGTAAAGGAGGGGCACAGGAAGCCAGACGTGGGGGAGAGATACAACAGAGAAGTTGCAGAAAACTGTTGGTATGAATATCTGCTTTTGTATTTTTCCAAAATGTACTTCCCTGTTCTGAACAGGGGTTTTTACGTTTTGTATGAATACGCCTCTTTAAACGCCCTCTAATTGACGAAGTTTGATTAAAGGTATAAAATCACTGCCCTGGGCGTAGCCAGGCCAGTTCAGATTTTGGGGTGTGAACACGCTGAACTCGATGCATCCAATAAACCTGTTTCTCTCACCTTCGTGGTATCAAGTCCTGGTCTTTCGTAAGTAGATTACAAACCTCAATCTGCTGCAACAATAATGCAATAGGCTTTGTAAAAAAACATTTAATTACCATATTTTTCAGAGTATAAGACATACCTTTTTTCCACAAAAAAGAGGCTGAAAACCTGGGGGCGTCTTATACACTGAATACAGCACTTTTTGCCTCCCGAAGCCCCAAAATGGTGGTGCATACCCTTATGGAGGCTTTCAGAGAACTCCTGGGGGCTGGGGAGGGCAGAAATGAGCAAAAAATGGGCTAATTTTTGCCCCCCAGCCCCCAGCAGCACTCTATAAGCCTCCATAATGCTATGCATGCAAGTTTTTTGACGAAAAACACAATTGTTTTTGAAAAAAAATGGGCCATTTTTTTGCTTGTTCCCCCCCCCCCAGATCACTCTGCAAGCCCCCCCCCAAGGCTATTCATACCTTTTTTTTTAAAAAAGGGCCCATTTTCACAAAAAAGGGGCCCTTTTTGGGAGGTTTGCAGAGTGCAAAAACATTTTTTCCCCTTTTGGAAAGCTCTTTAACTGATTAATGAGAATTACATTGATCAAGTGCTGTGCCAGCAGAAACAAAGTCTTAGGTGCTGCATATTGTCAGCAATTTCCTTCTCCAGCACATGGATAAATGCACATGGAAACATCTACCTACCTACCTATTCTCTCTCTCTCTCTCTACCTACCTACCTACCTACCTACCTACCTACCTACCTACTTACTTACTTCTCGCTCTCTCTCCCTACCCACCTCCTACTGTATTTCTCTCTCTTTCTCTCCCTCTCTATCCCTCTATCAACCTAGCTACTTTTTTTTAAAAAAATGCCTGTTCAAAACCTTGGTGTATCTTATACTCCAGTGCATCTTACATGTATATATTTGTGTGAGGATCTTGTCAGTTTACACCAGGGGTGGGTTTCAACCAGTGTTGCTACTGGTTCGCTTCATGCGCGCTTCCCCAAACCAGTGCGAACTGGTAGGAACACACTTCTGGTTTACACTTAGTATTGTTGCATCATTATTGCTCTTTTTCCTATTTCATCTGTATTTTATTATTAAAAACACAATATCTTTTGGTTTTTAAAATGAGTAAATTCAGGATAAATCAAAATAAATATTTATATAATAAATAAATATTAGAATATAACATTTAAGAAAGCTAGCCATAACTTAGCTATTATCACCTCTACTTTTGCCTGACAAATGTGGTTGGGATTATTTGTATAATATATACCTTTACATTCAAATCCAGATTAGGATTATATTTAATAAAACCTTAAAATCAAAAACTTAAATTTCTAGGAAACCATTCTAACTGAAAATAAGTATTTCTGGAAGACTCGGGGTGAAATTTTACCAGTTTGGACAAGTTTGCCTGGATCAGTAGTAAAAAATGTTACCGGTTCACCTGAACCAGTAGTAAAAAAAAAAAAAAATGCTACTAGTTTGGACAACTAGCATTTCCAATAATCCGCTGTGACACACTATTTATATTACATCTAAAGCACATGGCACAGTCGATTCTCCCCTTCATTGTTCTACTAACTTTTGCAGGTGTTCTCCATAGCAGGCTCCGCCCACCTACCTGGACATCATCACATCCATTTCTTTTAAAGAGTTTTATTATTTTTTAATTACAAAAATAAACATTCCATCTTTCCTTATGCAGTGTGTCGTCTGGGTACAAACATCTCTGTGCAACATTGTTCCTCTTTTGCCACATCTTTCACATTCATATTAACATTATTTCCCTAAGTTTAGTATTATAATATATTGAGCATTTAAATATTATAGAAGTCTCCATTTTTCTTTTTAATATCTTCTACTAATAATATGATATCTATATTAAACACCATTATTCTCATCCTACACATACTAACAATTTTCATCTTATTTATATCTCTATCTAAGTGTATTCTTTACTTTTTTTTTTTTAGCTTTCTTCATTTCCAAACTCTTTTTTTTTTCTTTCCAACCATTGGTAAAATACTTCCCAAATCATATAATATTCAGTTTGCTCTTTCTCCTTAATTGCTAATGTTAATCTGTTCATTTCTGCTCATTCTAATATTTTCCTTATCACCTTCTGATCAATAGGAATCTCTACACTTTCCCAATATTGTGCAAATACAATTCTAGCTGGGGCTAATACATGAATGATTAAATATACATTCTCTTTATTATAAATTTCAGGTAGAATTCCTTGCAGAAATGTTTCTGACTTCAGCTCAATACATTGTTCTATCATCTCTTTCAAACATGTCTTAATTTTTGTCCAATACTTCTTTGCCTCTCCACACGTCCACCACATATGATAATGTCATCACATCCATTTTTGATGCTCTGTGCATGCGCGGAAGGTCCTGCACGCTGATGCTCATATTTGCGAAAGTAAGATAAGCAAAGGTAAGTTGATTTTACCCCTGGAAGGCTCTATCATTTTCAGGTCTCTTTATGAAGCCTGACAAATAGTTAAACTTTGAATAGTTCCATTTACATTATGTACACACTATTAACCTATCTGAAGCATTCAAATTAGCCTAACTGTAAAGTATGCTGGCCTATTCTTTAAATGTTACTTGGAGTTGTTTTTGACACAAACACAGCAACCTTGTTACTATATTAACCTATTCACTTTGGGGAATCTCTTGTCTTTTATAAGACATATTTTGTAAAAAGCATTGACTATCAGGCCAAATGTGAGTTTTAACTCTTAATAATATTTTCCTTTATTTCTCTTCTCTGTCCAAAGCCTGCTTATGATGGGTATTGGCAGAATGTTGAAGATATATGTAGAAGGAACAAATTTTTAAAAGGCAATGTTTGGTGTCCATGGTTTCAAAATTAGACAAAATTATTATCATTTTACTTTTGGCTCAGTTCGTTCGTTTACTGATTTGGAGGTATCCAAAAGCAGATCTTGAAGCTCAAAATATGAACCAGGCATTCAAAAGCAAAAGACAAAAGGCTTAGGAATCTCTTTCAAAAATGCTTTTAATCATTGCTTGCCATGAACAAAATCCTGCAAAAAAATATGTCGATGTAATTAGCAACTTATTGGACAGCATATTAGTCAGAATGAAAAAAACATCATCAAATTGCATCCTAATTGAAATTTATACAAATTATTCTATACCATGATCTAGGCTTTGGCCTTTAATTTTTTTTTCTAAACTCCAATTACTTGACTGAGGAAAAAAACCAAGTATTTTAAAACTATTCAATTCTGAATAGTTTGGGAAGTTTCAAACACTTGAATTATTTTCAGTATCAAGAAAGATTACATGTCAAAGAGCTCAGAAGTAAAAAGTTCTGTACATTTGTATGGTTCATCATCTCTTGGGATGATCAAATCATCATCATCTTCTTCTTCTTCTTCCTCTTCCTCCTCCTCCTCCTCCTCTTCCTCTTCTTCTCTTCCTCCTCTTCCTCCCCCTCGTGTTTAGCTCTGTTTCCTGACAAAACTGCTTGTTACAGGTCTCATTACCTAATGCTGTATGATTGTGTGCATGTGTGTTTTGGAAAGAATTAGTTTAGCATAATCTGTAAATCAGCTTACTGACGAACAACAGAAAATGTCAGTTCAAATGGGAGTGACTGTAGGGATGTTCAGTGATGTAAAAATGGTGGATGTCATGTTAAAATCAAAGCCCCACCTCTTTTCAATATCTCTCACACACATAAAAAGGGATAGACTTTAATTATCCAATTATGCCTGCCATTTTGACGTTGTTGAGTACTTCTGTAAACGCCTCTGAATCAAAAGTAGCAATTTGTTGCTCATTTCCGGAATCTGTTGTGACTAAACATGACAGCCAAAAAAGGCTCTCTTTCTGGTTTCTTCATTTATTCTTGGTTTGATTTTTTTTTTTTGCATTGTCTCTAAATTATCACAGATGTCCAAGGCAATAACTATTTTTCAAAAAAAAAAAAGAGAGAAAGGAAAAACAGAGTCAAACAAAAATGCATTGTTCCTTCTTGTGTAAGGCTGTCACTGATAGAGTCCATACCTTAATTCATGATTATGTTAACCTAGTTTATCAAATAGACTATATTGGCTGTGTTCACAGAGAAATTAAGCTATCAGCCTGATTAAATGTCTCCAAAATGTTTTCTCCATCAGTTCTCTTTTTCACCTGCGCAAGAGGAAAAAGAAAAGCTTTTACTGAAGATGCTAACACATTTTATCTACTTCCTAAGAGTATTTTTGTTTAAACAGGGAAAAAAAGCTTGAAATTCAGCATCTTAATCTATCATGGTAATAAACTCCTCTTGTAAATTTCACCTAATATAGCAGAAGAACATGGAGTACAAACCCATATTGGTAGAATTGTTTTCATTATGGAAAGCACTGTTTTAAAATAGTTCTCCCAAGGTCAGATTCTAGAAGAGCCTAAGAGCTGAGGTGGTGCAATGGTTAGAGTGCAGTACTACAGGATACTTCAGCTGACTGCTGGCTGCAGTTCAGCAGTTCAAATCTCACTGGCTCAAGGTTGACTCAGCCTTCCATTCTTCCGAGATGGGTAAACTGAGGACCCAGATTGTTGGCGGGCAATATGCTGATTCTGTAAACCGCTTAGAGAGGGGTGTAAAAGCCCTATGAAGCAGTATATAAGTCTAAGTGCTATTGCTAGAAAGAAATTCAGAAGCATACCGAAATACCTTTCCCAAAGGCGTGATCATTTGTACATTGCAAAAGAGAAAAAGATAAGAACAAAACAAAGTTAAACTCAGCATACAATTCAAATCTGCCAGTTTATATGGCTATATTCAAATGTATAAATAATGAATGAATGTTAAATAAAAAACCTATATAAAGCACAACATAACTGTGTGCCTGCCATATTTATCCCAGAACTGATTCCCCCCACCCCCCCTGGGTTTTTTCAAGGCCTCTATACTTATAAAAAAAACCTCTCCTTTAGCCATCTTGAATTGTTATTTTGTTCTGTTTCAACTAAATAACTAATAGTACACTAGGACAATTTTAGACCCCAGGTTTCCAGGTTTGGTTAAGGGAGTATAGTTTCAATGTTAGGATGTCACCATTTCATCTAGAAAAAGAGTTCTTAAAAATGCCCCCAAATAATAACCATTGTGTATATACCTCATTAAAAACAAAACAAAGTAAGTTTGGATCAGTAGCATTGTCTATGATAAATATTAACCCAGTTTCATCCTGATGCATTTATTTGCTCTTCCTTGAATGGTGATTAGAGACCTGGATTTTGGCAATTTCAAACATTAGAAATAGAAATAGCAATAACACTTAGAATTGCTTCAGGATGCTTTTACAGCCCTCTCTAAGTGGTTTACAGAGTCAGCATATTGCCCCCAACAATCTAGGTCCTGTCCTCATTTTACAAACCTGGAAGGATGGAAGGCTGAGTCATCCTTGAGCTGGTCAGAACTGCACTCCTGGAGTGAGCCTGGAATACTGCATTCTAACCACTGCACCACCATGGCCTGTTTAAAAAAAAGGAAAAAAAAGAGGGAGGTAGTTTCAGTTTCAGTTTCAGTTTTATTGAGTTTGTATGCCGCCCTATTCCCGAGAGACTCAGGGCGGCTCACAATAAAAAGGGAGGGGATACAAAAAATAAAATAAAAACAACAATTTATGATCTATGCTATTTAATTTTTATTAGAAGGGAAAGCTTGGTGAAATTATTTTGAGCTAAATTTTAAACTAATGTCTGCATAAATTTGATAGTGGTAAATATCAGAGAAGCAAGGGATGAGGGCAAAATGCATGCGGAATGATTTACGTTGTTTAAATCCTATTAGAAGGGAAAGTTGGTCGGGATCATTTTAAGATAGAATGCAAACTGATTTTTGTGTAAAGTAATACTTGATCCACGCTGCTTAAATTTTACTAAGAAGGGAAAGTTTGGTCAGATTATTTTGAATTACTGTTGAAATTAAGGTTAAGAAAGATTATTTACGCTGTTTAAATCCTATTAGAAGGGAAAGTTTGATTATTCTTCTGTAAAGTAATATTTGAATATGTGGAATGATCCACGCTGCTTAAATTTTACTAGAAGGGATTATTTTTGAGCTAGATTGTATATTGATATCTATACAAATTTGGATAAATGTTTATCTGAATACAAGGTTAAGGAAGAGGAATGGGAGAGTCTACAGGAGGCCGGGGTAAATAACAAAGAAGCAAGAGACGAGAATAAAATATAGATAGAATGACTTATACTATTTAAGCATAGATAAAGATGGGCTGAGCTTAACACAAAGAGTTTCTTTTTTTTTCTTTTTTCTTTGTTCTTTTCTTTTTTTTTTTTTTGTTTTTTTTCCCCTTAATATATTACTTTTATTTTTAATCCATACGAACATAAGATACTTTAGATAGAAGGCAGTGCCAGGAGTGGGCCCTGGGAAGTCGGGAGGAGTAGGGATGGGGATTTATGGGGGGTGGGTGGGTGGGTGTTAACATAGTCTCAATAAGAACAAGAATGCACTTATATACGGTTGTTCTTTTTTTTCCCTTTTTTTTCTCTTTTCTTTCTTTATATTTTTTTTTCCTTGGTTTATTTTACTTTTTATCAGATTATAATAAACAACACTTGAATAAAGGAATACACCAAGGAGGGAGGTAGAGGGAAAGAGGAGGGAGGAGTAAGGAAGGAGTAAGGGGAATGTAAGGAGGGCGTGTTGGGAGTAAGGGGAGAAGGAAGGTTTGAGGGGAAAGGGAAGTAGGAGGGGAGCGTTAGAGGGAGGAAAGGAAAGTTGGAGGGGGTAGATGGGGTGTATGGAGGATGGAAGTGTCAGGTGGGGTTGTGAATGATGAGTTGTGTTTTCTTTTTTAATTTTTTTTTATTTCCTTTTTTTTTTTTTTAAGGGTCCGGATCTCCACGGGGAGATCATTCCGGAGCAGCCACAGAGAAGGCCCTCCCCTGAGAAGTCACCAGCCAACATTGGCCGGCAGATGGAATTCGGAGGAGGCCTAATCTGTGGGATCTAATAGGTCTTTGGGAGGTAACTGGCAGGAGCCGGTCTCTCAAGTACCCAGGTCCAATACCATGTAGGGCTTTAAAAGTAACGACTAGCACCTTGAAGCATGTCTGGAGACCAATAGGCAGCCAGTGCAGCTTGCAGAGGATAGGTGTAATGTGGCTGTACCGAGGTGCACCCACAATCGCTCGCGCGACTGCGTTCTGGACAAGCTAAAGTCTTCGAACACTCTTCAAGGGCAGCCCCATGTAGAGCGTGTTACAGTAGTCCAGTCTTGAGGTGACAAGGGCATGTGTGACTATCCGAAGGTACTCTTGAAATACAACAAATAGCTTGGCTACTTCTCTTCTAAAATTGAGCTAATAATGCACATAAAAAGGAGGTGAATAAATAGAGGCACAGAATTAAGATCACGTCAAGTATTAGTACCACTTTATAAAATTCTACTAAGACCACACCTAGAATACTGCAACCAATTTTGGTCACATATTACAAAAAGATGTTGAGCAGCTAAGAAGCAACTAAAATGATCAAAGGCCTGGAGACTAAAACATATGAAGAATGGCTGCAGGTTTTGGGTTTGGCTAGTCTAAAGAAAAGAAGAATTACGGTTGACATAAAAGAAGTATTCCAGTATTTGAAAGGCTGCCACAAAGAAGAGGGGTTGAAATTATTCTACAAAGCACAGAGGGCATGAGAAGAATCAATGGTTGGAAAATAATCAAAAAGAAAAGCAACTTGGAATTAAGGAGAAACTTCCTAACAGTGAAAGCAATTAACCAGTGGAACAGCTTTGCCTTCAGAAATCATGGTCACTCCATCACTGGAGAGTTTAAAGAAGAGACTAGGCAGTCACTTATCTGAAATAGTATACATTCTCCTGCTTGAGCAAGGGGCTGAACTAAAAGACCTCCAAGGTCCCTTCCAGTTATTCTATTCTATTCTATTCTAGTGTATTCTATTCTATTCTAGTCTATTCTATGCTACTCTAGTCTAGTCTAGTTTAGTCTAATTCTATATAATTTCATGTTTAGTTATTTAGTGCTTTATAATTTTATGTTAGTTCTATGAGATTTGGAACCCAGAAAAGAAACATTTTGCTGTTCTTTGTGTCTTGATATAACAACATTTACAAATATAATCTTTTTGCCCTTGTAAGCATGTTAAACCATTATTTTATTTGTGCCATCCAATTCCAAGTGTAAGATCTTAATTCTGAAAACTTTCAGAACAAATTTTCATTCACCAAAGAACATATTCATAAACACACAGAATAATAAATAAATAAATAAATAAATAAATAAATAAATAAATAAATAAATAAATAAATAAATAAAGCAATTATGAGTTGTTATAGACATAATCTGTATTAGGTAGATTTCACCCAAAAAAAAAAAAAGAAAGAATTCCATAGGAAGGCTAAATCTTCCTAAATTGACAATAAGTACAATGACAGAATCTTGCAAGTCTGTGTTGTACCTCTGCTTTCTTCTTACTCTATATGTATGTGAATTAAAGAAGTATCTTGCTGAGCCACTTCCCAACATTATTGCTCTGGATTTTTTAAAAATATATATATTTCAGCCCCTTTGCCTAGGTTCTTGCCTAATATAAATCATGATTCATACTGTAGAGAGCGAAGAAAAAGATGGCAACATTTTAAAACTGGCAACTCAAACCACAATGAAAATTTTAGCAGGGCTTTCCCATGACAGCGTAATGGAGAGAAACATGCAGTAATATATTGCTAAGGTACACTAGGATTTGGAGCTCTATACCCATGATGGTGAAGCTATGGCACGCATGCCACAGGTGGCATGCAGAGCCCTCTATGCGGGCATACTAGCCGTTGGCCCAGCCCAGCTCCACCGCTCATGTGTGCATGACTCCTGGTCAGCTGGTCTTTGGGTGTCTGCTGTGCATGCACGGGGTGGTGGTGGTGCTTGCATTGAATTTTTGGGCCTCGTGTGCCCCCCCCCCCAATGACCCATTTTGGCTTCCAGGTTGGTACAGGAGGCCTTCCAGATCCAAAACGGGGCACTTTAACAGGTAAGCACTTGCCACATAACATGCTAGACATAACAACTGTTGCCTTAAAAAAAAGACAAAGTATGGATAATCAATGTGGAGATAGCAGAACACAAGAGAAAGAACTGTAACAAATTCCAAAATGCAAAGACCCACAAATCGAAATAGAACAACTTTGGCAAGACAAATAATAGATAATACTAATAATGATAGGCACCTTGGAGGCAAAAAGCAATCCCAAAACATTTAGAATATGACTTTGATTATCTTCAGCATTGATCAAAACACCCCCAGCCAGTTGCAAAAATCAGCTTATATTATGCGGCATTTATTTTTAACACCATCCAACAACAATATCTCCCTATCCCACTCCTTGGAAAGAACTTGATAAGTGCATAAAAATGACAAATCTAGTCTAAACATCTTTCTGACTGTGCAAGGAATCATAACTTTATATTAAAGAGCTGAATGAAGTCTCCTTTAATTCAGTGGTCCCCAACCCCCGGTCCGCGGACCGGTGCCGGGCCGTGGAGTACCTGGCACAGGGCCGCGCAGTGGCCGGGGGCCATGATCGCTCTTTTAAATCCGCTCCTCTTAAATGCATTTCTCTCCCCCCCCTTTGGTCCCACCCTCGGCTCTCTCTCCCTCCCTCCCTCGCCGTCTCCTCCCTTCTCTCTCCCCCCCTCCCACACCGATCCATCGCCAGGGAAAGAGAGAGTGAGAGAGTGAGAGAGGAGAGAGAGAGGGAGGGAGTCAAGAAAACTGTTCCGGCCGCCGCTGAAATGACTCAGTAACTTTTGCGCTTGGATCTGCTTTTTCAAACCTCCCCCAATCATCACCGCCTTCCTTCCCGCCCTGCCGCGCTTGGTCTGGCTCTTTTCTTTTTTTGCTCTCTCCTCGGCTTTTCATGCTTTCTCCCTGCAATTTTGTCACCCAGATGCATGCTGTGGTTCGCGAGTGCGGCTCGGTTTTATGTGTCCGCTTCTCTCCCTTTCTCTCCACACCCCCCCCACCTCCATTTAATTATTTTTTTAAAAAAGAAAGAAAACCGTAGTTCTGCCAATTGCAAAAAAAAAAAAGTGTGTGTACGTGCATATCTGCTGGCGGGTGTGTGTTTGTGTGGTATGTGTGTGTGTGTGTATGCACGCGCGGAGAGAGACTGGTTGGAAAGGAAGGACAGGACTGGCGGTGTGTGTTTCTGCAGCCCCTCCGGTGGAGGCTGCACTAGCCGTCAGATCTGGTGTGTTTTTTTCCCCCTCTCCTTTTTCTGGCAGGTCGTTTTAATCCTTGCTAATTACTTTCTGTTCTTCGCTTGCCAGCTTCCTTCCCACCCTCCTTCCTCCTCCTCCCGCCCCCCCGGCCGGGTGCGCCTCCCCGCTTTTACTCCCAAACAGTTATATATTTATATATTTATTTATTTTCTCTCTCTCCATGGCATTCGCGCCCGCGCGCTCTGTTCGTTGCCCGCCGAATGTGGTGGGAAGGGGGAGGGCGGGCAGAAAGGTTGGTCCAGGTTGAGGGTTCAGGATGGTCTTTGAGGAACATAAGTCTGTCCAGGTGGGGGGGGGGCATATTAAAGCACTTTATATTTATGTAATTGTATTTTATTTTGTAAGGCATGTTTAAATACAATAAAATAAAAGTTGTTTAATCAAAACAATCTGATATATAAACAATCAATGTGTCGTCGCGAACAACGCCCCCCCACCCCTGCGCGCGCTCAGCGGGCCACGGTAAAATTATCAAAGGCTGACTGGTCCGCGGCGATAAAAAGGTTGGGGACCACTGATTTAGATGGTCTCTTTGACTTTTGCAGTACTACAACTTTCAAAAAGTCTTGCACTGAGAAATACTTTCCATGGATTTTCTGGAGACAGAATATATTTTCTTCATTCCTTCCAATGCAAAAACAACAACAACCAACAACTATTCAGTTTAAACATAAAAGAAAAACATTCAGAAAACTGTCCATTAAGGGAGCAAAGTGGCACTTAAGTTGAATTCTTGTCTGAAAAACTGTAGATCCTGAGCAAGAATTACTTACCTTAAATGTCAGGGGTTTTGTTGTTGTTGTTGAGTGACAGCATGAGTCAAATATCATTTTCTGTTCCTTCATTGCTTTATTGTTGATTGACAAGCCACCCCATCTTATGATGTCTTCTGCATATTGTCCTGTCAACATAATTGCTAGAATCATAACAAAATGGTATTACTTGAAATTACTACCAACCCTATTTGGAGAAAGCATTTGAAAGGAATGGCACAGGTGCAGTTTTAAGAACTTCGTTTCGTTTTAAACCTCAGACATATGTTTCAGAAAATAAAGGCAAATTACAGCTATTAGCTTGAACAGGAAATCACCACACCAAACTTAGCAGCACATGAAAATTAAAATACAAACTACTAACAATTTAGTCTGGGTTTTTCAAATGTTAATTTCACACATGGTTCTTCTCATTTCCCCCTCATCTTTTGGGTTTGAGATATTTTCTGAGTTTATCACTTTAAGAATGATTCCTCATCTCTTCCCCCTTCCCTGATTTTTTTTAAAATGTCATCACATTTTTTGTGTGTGTGCAGGGTGGAAGTTTAGGTAAGCTTTAGTTGTAAGAAAGTTCCAAGCATAACGTTTAAGGCTGCTGCAGCAGTTTCATGGATCATTAACAATTTGCTAATATTGTTTTAGCTTGCAAATTAGTGCAGCTTAGCGACGGAGGAAAGGTTCCATAGCTGTCATCAATCAGGCTAAAATTCTTCATGCATGAGATGAAAAACTATTTTCAGCCTTTGAGGCTTAGGCAGCAATTACTGTAACAACAACGGAAAAAAAGCAAGGGGGGGTGGGTGGATGGATAAACATCCGAACATAAAATTATCTTAGTGATGCCATTATGTTTATGTCTTGCTGTATAAGAATAAAAGCAGAATTATGCCAGTGACTCTCGGAATTAGTATTTTTGCATGCTAATAATAAGGCAAGAGAAGTAGCATGTCAAAGAACTAGTGAACTCTGGAACAAACAAATAATAAAGACAGAACTATTTATTGAAAATTGCTTTGTCTTGGTTCCTTTTTCACTTCTATGTTTGCTAAAATCACTAGGTATTCATCAACTGTATGCCATTAGAAAACATGCAGTCTTCTGGACCTTGTGCTTGAGGTGGAAAAAATGAAACTGATTTTGAGTTTTACCAATTAGATAGATTTGTTGTTATAGAAAGGTCTAGTTTATATTAATATGAAAAAGTAAAAAATCAAGGGTAGATGTTAATGCCTTATTTCACTGCACAAAAGGAGTCAGAAGTCCATGCCTTTGTCAGGGTTTCAAGTACCATATTTTTCAGAATATAAGACGCACCAAGATTTTGAAGAGATAAATTTAAAAAAAATTGCACTTTGCAGACCTCTCCAAAATGGCCTGGGTTTTTTTGTTTTGTTTTTGTTTTTGCAAAAGTGGGCCCATTTTTTTCCAAAACAAATGGGCATGCAGAATCTTTAGGAGTCTTGCAGAGTGCTCCTGGGGGCTGGAGGAGCAAAAGTGAGCAACAAACAATCCATTTTTTGCTCATTTCTCCCCTATCCAGCCCCCAGGAGCATTCTGCAAGCCTCCTAAAGGCTCTGCACGGCCATTTTAGTGAATGGGGTGGGGTTTCAAGAGGCCTGTTAATTCATAGAGTTTAATACTTATTTAGAACAATAAGTCCAAACCATCAGTCCTTACCATATATGTCCACTAGAAATTGCACTCAGTGGTTATAATGTTCAAGGTAATCACCCATGCCTTTACAACTTGGATACATATGCAGAATACAGAATAATAGATTCAGAAAGGACCACCTGTTCATACAGGAGAACTCATAATATTTCAGACAAATGTCTGTCCAATCTCTTCTTTAAAATCTCCAGCGATGGAGCACCCAAAACCTCTGGTGGCAACATGTTCTTTTTGGGGGGAAGGGGAGTACAATATTTTAATGATAAATAGTTACAGTTCTATATAATTGTCTAATGCAATAATATATATAGCATTTGTGCTGATAAATAAATAAATAAATAAATAAATAAATAAATAAATAAATAAATAAATAAATAAATAAAGGGAGACATATTGGGCATCCTAGGGGTTGTGACACTAGATAGATAGATAGATAGATAGATAGATAGATAGATAGATAGATAGATAGATAGATAGATAGAGATAGATAGATAGATAGATAGATAGATAGATAGATAGATAGATAGATAGATAGATCTATTTCAAGCTATTTACCTTTCATCAGCTAGCCATACCCTTACTGGGAATCAAACCTGGGCTGTATTACATATTATGCAGTTGTATTAGCCACTAAACCACAGGCTCTCCTCCTTTATCAGCTAAGCCAGGGAAATAGGTATGTATTGTGTTCAGAGTCATATTGTGTCATCAGTTCTCTGATGAGAGCTAAATAGCTTGAAATAGATCTATACTAGCCTCCCTTTATTTATTTATCAGCACAAATGCAACACAAATGTAACAAGGCAACATAAAAAATGGCTTTCTGCCTGGATAGACAGAAAAGGGAAGCAGTATGCTCCCTCCCATTTTTGGGCAAAGGGAGACTAGTATAGATCTATTTCAAGTTATTTAGCTTCATTACCTAGCCTTACCCTTACTGGGGTTCGAACCTGGGCTGTATTTACATGTTAGCCTCTAAGCCACAACCTTCTGCCTGGAAGGTTCCTAGGGTGGAGCTGAAAGGCAAAAGGAAAGCACTCCCATATTTGGGCATGCCAGGTGCTTTGACATTACACACACACACACACACACACACACACACACACACACACACGAATGATCTATAGAATGGCCAAAAGGCCCTTTTACTAAATTGCAGAATTTCCATTTTTCTATTCCTTGCTATGTTTGTTCTATACAAATTTGACTAATAACCATATTTACAGTTTAACTGTCATGGATATATAGCAGATTGTACTACCACGTTTTGTATGCTACTCTCATCTCTTTCAGGAGAAAGAACAGTATGAAAATAAACAAATGATAAGGAATAGCAATATTTCTTAATGTTCTAAGAAACCTCTAGGACGTGCAAATCAGAAGAATGTGCTCAGGGTAGAATTTCAATCTAAAGGTAAAAAGCAACAAGCAAATGTTTCAGCAATCATCTCAATTTTACAGGGTCCTACAGTGAAGAACAGCACAAAGTTTGTAAGGGCGAGGGTGCAGCGATAATCCCACAATGGGTTCTAGACTGAGTTCTTTGACAAGCCGTCAAAGCTTAGTGGCAAGCTGTTCTTATCTACTTGTTAGAATCTTGGCTTAATAATGGTTGTTTCCTGATGGGTGATCTTTATTGCGATCAGAAGGAAAGTGGGCCAGGAATCAGAAAAGTATATAATATACAAATAGAAAAAAAGAATAAAGGGGAGAGAGGAAAATGTGGTTCACATATTAGGATACAGTACTTTAAAGTGAACTATGATTTAAGTTAAAACCTTTTGAACATAACATTGGTAAAAATGTTTCATTAATAAGCTACTCATTTCCTTAAAGGATTCCTGATCCTTTTAAAAAGGCAAACTTCTGGTGTTTTGTTGCCCCCCCCCCCAGTACTATGGCTTCATAATTTCTATAAAGCAGGGGTGTCTAAATCAAGGCCTGGAGGCCAGATCTGGCCCTTGGGGTGCTTAGATTTGGCCCGTGGGGTTGCCCCGGAAACAGCAAAAGGCCGGCTGATGGTGCCTCTGCCAGGAAAAACAGAGCTTGAGAGGGCTGTGTACGGCCATTCCGAGCTCTGTTTTCACTAGCAGAGGGTTGCAAGAGGCCATCACAGCTGAAAACATAGCTTGGGAGTCTGTTTTCACTACCACAGGTGCCCCCAACACAAGTGATGTCAAGCTGACCACTCCCACCCTGACCACACCCCCACCAACCCCTCCAAGGTCAAACACATCCCTGATGTGGCTCTCAATGAAATTGAGTTTGACATCCCTGCTATAAAGGGTTATTTTGCTTTTCCAGTTCTTAAATCTGGCATGCAAAACGTTGGTCTCACAACCTGTCTTTACTGCAAGAAGAGAATGTTGTCAAGTTGCAGCCAAAAATCTGACATACACGAACTGGTGGGATCCTTACCCTGCATACACGATCTATATATGATTTTTTTCCCCCAATGTAAACCCCCTGAACCAATTCTTTATTGTTTTGTACCATAACATCTTAGGACATTATTACGCCATTGTGAAAACATGAAGCTTCAATCACATTTCCTAATTTATTGCTTTTGTAAATATTTGTAGAAAAGGAGGGCGGGGGAAGAGAAAGAAGTAATCGATGCAAATGGTCTCATCACCAGATATCGTAACTTTGCAGAAAGGATTTGCACGTGCAACTCTCAAACAAGATCCTTGTTTGTTCGCTTTTTGAATCACAAAATGTCTCTCCTACTGAATAAGGGGATAGTGGGGGAAAAAACAGTACCAAGAAATAGGCAAATCT
The DNA here is from genome assembly GCF_009769535.1 of Thamnophis elegans. NCBI lineage: Eukaryota > Metazoa > Chordata > Lepidosauria > Squamata > Natricidae > Thamnophis > Thamnophis elegans. Next base: position 67,538,318 of record NC_045547.1, read on the forward strand.
GTCAATTTCAGTTTTATTTAGATAAATGTATTGGCTGCCCAACTCCAATAGATCTTTAGTTAGCCCTTTTCCCTGTTACATTTTATTCCAGGTCATTTCTGCATCATTTTTTCTTCTTTAAAATCAACACAAAGTTTTGTTAGTTTTTCTCCGAAGATAGTTAATATTCCCTCCCTCCCTCCTTCCTTCTTTCCATCCATAAAATTTCTATGTCATCCCAATCATAAAATGATTGATAAACCTCACAAAATAAATAAATTGTCCCCATTTCTCTCTCCATATCGACACCCTCCTTTTTATTCATCTTTGTCATATGCATTTCTGACTTCTGTTCTGCATTACACTTTTTCCAAAAAATAATAATTTTAAATAATTTTGATGACCCACTGTGGTTCCATGATTAAAACACTGGACTAGAAACTGGATTCCATAAAATTTAGCCCTATTTTAGATATGATTGTTCTTGGCTCATAGCTTTGGTATAAACAGTTACACTAGATGGGGGTTGCTTCCTTAAAGGAATCAGACCATGATTTGTGGGAAAACAGCACAGTGGAAGTTGGTTGATTGAGTAACAACAGATCCCACCTCCCCACCACTCTGTCCCCATTCATGTGTCCTTAAGTTTTAATGCTGATTTTAATTATGTATGCTTTAATTGTATATGTTTTGACATATTTTTATGATAGTAAGTCACCCATAATTACCCAATGGTAAGATGGACGGCCAATAATGAATGAATGAATGAATGAATGAATGAATGAATGAATGAATGGAGAATCCTAATAGATTGCAACTCCTATTTAAACAGCACGTGGAAACTATGGTTGGGGGGAGGGGTTGCTACTTTTTTGCATAGGTTCCAGTTGTAGCCCTACTTGGACTAGCAACTAATTCACATATTAATCACCACTCAGTTGGGAACTTTTTGGAGATGATCCAGAAACTACAGCTGGTACAAAATGCAGCAGCTTGAGCATTGACAGGCCATTCCCAGCAAACAGCATAAGAACAGTTTTTGAGGTTATTATATTGGTTATCATTAGACTTACAGACCCAGACCCAAGTGCTGGTCATTATCATTCAAGCCCATATATCTTGTCAGCACAGAATGAGTGTGATTATCAAAGAGGGCCTACCGAGACATCCCATCTTTTTGACATACCTAGAATATTGATAGAGCATCAAGACTTCACAGTATAGGACCAAGTTTATGGCATTTCCCTTCCCAGTACATGCAGCTGGCTGTTCACAAAAAAGCAAAAAGCATAACATTTAAAAATTATGTGTTTGGTCCAAGCTGAAAGGAAGCTGCCATGAAGTTTTTGGATTAGTTATAATTGGATAGTGAACACTCATTTTTTTTTTAAAAAAATGCAAATTTTGTTGTATGGCCTAAAAACAATGCAAAATAAGGCTAGATAGATTCAGGACTAGAAATAAAATGACAATAATTTCTTTCCATTCTCCAGTTCTAGTTTTCAGTTTTGATTTATTAAAGTTCTTATGAGCATGCTCTGTTTCTTCTCAATGTCTGCAACAGCCTCTACTTTGCTTGCTTGCTATCAGCTGCCATACTAACAGAGAGGGTGGGGGCTCATGGTATTTGGGGGGTGGAATTTACTAGGTATTGGATGAGTTATCATGAAGGGAGTTTTGTTCTCACCATCTTCTGTGCATGCTGATGAATGTTGTTTGGGCTTGGTCAAGGTCAACCGTCTCTGCATACCAGCCAAATGAGGCCACCTGAAGATGCACCCCACATGACACCTTTGGGAGTTGCTGATTGGACATTGGGTTTAGGTAACTGGGTGGGGGGAAGGTCTTGGGCAAATGTTTGATATGTACAAGTTCACACTTTTTTGCTTCAGATCTTGCTTTACTTTAGCTGTTTTCATTTCATGTCCAGTAAAAGTACTTTTATCTCTACTCAAATGGAGTTGGGGTTTTCTTTCTTGGCTACTGAGTGAGGCACGCCTGACAGCCTGTACAAAATGTCTCAAGTTAGAAATGTGCCTCGTGTCTTCTTCTATGCCTATGTGTCATTGGCAGGGATGTAACGTTCCCGTGGTTCGCCCATGAGGCCAATGTTGAGAAAAGACAGGACACGAACTTTCTCGAGATGGAGCGACGACCCCAATTGGGGGTCTGAGAGTCCCTTTTATTGAGATAGGACAAAGGCAGGAGGAGCAATAGCATATGGTTAAAAACAACCTGTAAAAGTACAATTTCTAATCTACTGCTCAGGAAAGTTCTTTCTATATATGGTCAAATCCTGGACGTCATTGGTAGGGCACATCTCAGAATTTATGTTATGCACTATCAGGATGTTATGGCGTTTTAGGAGTTTGTTTTCTCCTGTGTGATTCAGCGTGGCTCTGCATGCCCTGGTATGAACTGGACCATGGGTGACCCACACCTAGACAAGGAGCTATATTACAACACAGGGATAACAGGATTGTCTTTTGTTCCTTCTGCTTTGTGCTCAGCACTCAGGGACCAAGAGAAATTCACCAGATGGCCCCATCCTTACTTCCTGAAGGTAATCCCTTTTTTTTTTCTTGGCATGCATTCAGATAACAGGATGGTAGAATGTGAAAGTCATTTAAACACTATTATCTGGTATTAATAGATAACCCAAATGACAGTACCTAAAATGTTGTTCATGAAAGTTATCTCCTCTTCTTAATTTCAGAGAAGGTTTTTGCCCAAAGCTTTTTTCCCCAAAACTGATTAAAGTCAAGTGAAAAAAGACATCTTTGACTTACCATGTATGGGGATAAATAAATCAAGAGATGTCAGGGCAGAGATGCCAATGATGTCAGTATCAATAACCAACTCAGTCTCAAGATCATGAGGCTCAAGGCAGTGAGTCTACAGTAACATACAGAAGGTACTAAGCAGCAGCAGTGAGTTTGAACTCAAAGGCTAAAAATGAACCATCCCATCACATTGATGGGGGCATCCAGTTATTTAACATGACTTGCTTCAAGCTTACTGAAATATCGTTAATATCATTTTATCAAAATGACAAATTTCTCTTTCAACAATCTGAAAAATAAATTGAGTAATTATCTAATAATGCTGTAATTTTAATTCTATTCCAATTAATCAATGGAATAAAGCTACAGGCACTCATCACTGGAGGTTTTCAAAAATAGAATGGACAACCAATTGACCAGGATGGTATAAGGTCCCTTGCCTTGAGTAGAGGGTTGGGCTAGAAGACCTCCAAAGTTATGTTCTATTGGTCAGTGATAACGATTTGACATGCATGTGAACATATTCCTCCAGTTTTCTGCACTTGAGCGTCTGATCCCAGATTACAGAATAGCAGAGCTGAAATGATCTTGGTGATCTTGTAGTCCAACCTCCTGCTCAAGCAAGAGACCTATACCATTCTGGATAAATGACTACCTAATCTCTTCTTAAAACCTCCAGTGATGAACCACTCCAATTTTGGAGGTGAGCCATTCCACAGGTAATTCTTCCTTATCTATAGTTTGACCTCCATTTATTACTTCTTATCCTGCCCTCAGGTGCTTTGGAGAATAGGTCAACTCAACCATTTTTTCTCTTGTGACAGCATCTCCAAATATTGGAAGACTGCTATCATGTCACCCATAGTCCTTTACTTTGTTAGACTAGACAAAGCTGTTGTTGTTAGTTGCGAAGTCGTGTCTGACCCATCACAACCCCATGGACAATGTTCCTCCAGGCCTTCCTGTCCTCTACCATCCTCTGGAGTTTGTTTAAGCTCATACCTACTGATTAAGTGATTCCATCCAGGCACCTCATTCTCTGTCGTCCCCTTCTTTGCCCTCAATCTTTCCCAGCATTAGGCTCCTGTCCAGTGAATCTTTCCTTCTCATTTGGTGGCCAAAGTATTTAGGTTTCATCTTCATGATCTGGCCTTCTAAAGAGCAGCCAGAGTTGATCTCTAGAACTGACTGGTTTGATCGCCTTGCAGTCCAAGGGACTCACAGGAATCTTCTCCAGCACCATAGTTCAAAGGCCTCAATTCTTTGGCACTCAGACTTTCTTGTGGTCCAACTTTCACAGCCATACATTGCAAATGGAAAAAACCATAGCCTTGACTATACACACTTTTGTTGGCGATGTCTCTGATTTTTTAGCATGCTGTCTTGATTTGCCATAGCTTTCCTCCCAGGAGCAAGCGTCTTTTAATTTCATGGCTGCTAGTTCCCTCAATTTTTCATTGTATGGTTTAGCCTTTACCTCCTCCCACCCAACATTTTTTCTGGTCTTCTCTGCTCTCTCTAAGGTCTCAGCATCTTTTTTGTGTCATGTTGATGAAAACTGGACACAGTGTTCCTTGTGTACTCTACCACTGTAGTATAAAATGGTACTAACACTTCATCTCATCTTGATGCTATCTCTTTATGGATGCAGGATTGAGTTTGATTATTTTTGGTAGCTGCAAAACATTGTGTTTGTCCCCTAGGACACCTAAATCCCTCTTGCAGTTACTACCATTGAGCCAAGTGCCACCTATTCGATTCCTGGATCTGGGTCCCCCCCCTCTAAGTGTAAGACCTTGCTTTTGTCACTTGAATTGCATTTTGTTGGATCCAATACAGGGGTGGGTTCCTGCCAGTTCTAACCTCTTCTATAGAAGAATTTCCCCAAGTCTATAGTGCCATTTAGAATCGGTTCCAGATCCCCTCCCCCGCCCATCCCCACATCATCAAGATGAAGAGCGAAGAGGAAGGAATTCTGGGAGTTGAAGTCCACAAGTCTTAAAGCTGTCAGGTTTGAACACTCCTAGGTTTTTTTTCTAAAGGGTAAGGGGTGCAAGTGTTTTGTAAATTGACAGCTTTAAGACTTGCATGCTTCAAATGCCAGAGTTTCTGAGCCAACATTTTGGTTGCTAAGCAAGAGCGTTGTTAAGTAAGTTTCACTACATTTTACAAGATGGCCACGCCCACCTAGTCACATGGCCAGCAAGCCACTCCCACCCAGTCACATGGCTGGCAAGTCACTCTCACCCGGTCACATGGCTGGCAAACCACTCCCACAAAGCAGGCCACACCTACAGAAGAGGTTCTAAAAAAATTTGAAACCCACCACTGATCCAATGTTCAAGTCTGCCATACTCCTGAAATTTGAGTTTATATTATAAAGTGTTCACTATTCCCCACAGTTTGGTGATATCTTCAAAGTTGATGCACTCCCTTGTATCCCCCTCATCTAAATTGTTTATGAAGATGTTGATGTTCCTTACTTGACCTAGAGGCATAATGGGCTTTCTAAAAAGTTGTGAACACCCCAGAAATTCTTGGAAGGTGTTGAAAATTAGACATACAGTAAAGAAGCAAATAAAACAGAGACACAGATAAATCAATCCTTTATGGGAATCTTTTTTTTTGTCCTGCAGCAAAATTCAGTATTTCATTTTCTTTCAAAACTACCTGGGACTCCACCATTGAGTAATTGGTTGCCCTGGAAAGCATCACTTTTCTTTGGGAAAACTTTAATTCCACGACTATGTTTTGAAGAATTTCATAGCATTCCTTTTCCTAGAGAGCCAGAATTCATCTCATATAGATTTATTCCCATTGAGCTTCACCAGATCAGGTGACTCCAAGCAAAAGAAATGTGTGTAAGAAAATCTGCCCTCCAGTTTCCCTGGAGTTTGTTTCTTGTATATTGCCTTTGCTTTAAAATGTTGAATTTAAATTATTTTAAATGAACATTTATCCCCTCTACATGATTTTTTTTTTAAAAAAATGCACAATTTAATGCAATCAGAAATAAAATATTCATGTGCTACCTCATGTTCATAACCTCTGTGCATACATCATTGAAGTATTAAGTCCTATTGAATATTCAAGATTTAGCTTGCCTTTCTTCTCTTAGTTATGAAAGGAGGCATTTTATCTTGCTTTATATTGGAGCAACATTTAAATATGATTGAATTGAATTGAATTTTATTATTTATATGCCGCCCTTCTCCGGGAGGACTCAGGGCGGCGAACAATTCAAAACGGGAAAAGGGGAACATAAACGAAATACAATAATTAAAATAAGCAAGAGTCACACAACCATACAAGTCGAGAGGGGAGGGAACTCATCACACCCAGGCCTGCCGGCAAAGCCAGGTTTTAACAGCTAGATGGCATTGGCTAGTAGATGGAACCCGGAGGAGGCCAACCCTGTGAGATCTAATGGGTCTGTGGAGGTAATTGGCAGCAGGCGGTCTCTCAAGTACCCAGATCCAATACCATGAAGGGCTTTATAAGTGACGACTAGTACCTTGAAGCGTATCCAGAGACTGATCGGTAACCAGTGCAGCTCGCAGAGGATAGGTGTAATGTGGGTGTACCGAGATGCACCCACAATCGCTCGTGCGGCTGCGTTCTGGACGAGTTGAAGTCTCCAAATACTCTTCAAGGGCTTGCCCCATGTAGAGCGCAGTCTAAAGTGGTCATATTCAACAAATTAGGTCCCTCTTCATATACTTTTCTGACTTGTTTTGTCACATGTTCTCTTCATTCCATTATCAACTCATCTAAACTGTGAAATTGCAGAAAACACCTAATTCCCGGTATACGAAGTGTTAATAGGTATGCAGTTACCCTTGGTTGTACAAGTAATTCTAATCATGACATTCATAATCGAATTATCCAAGAAAAATGTTATTACAGTTAGATTTATCTAATACCACCACTGTATCTGAACAACATAATGCAGTCCATCCATCAAAAAAAAGTAATCATTTACTTCTGTTCTTTCTATTTTAAGAACATTTTTCATCAGCTTGGCAAAGTGAATTATGGAGCCCTATTTCAAACTTCACTTTTCTTTATATGTTCATTTAGGAACATCAAAGACTTAAAAATGGGATGGGAAGAGAATGACTCTTTCAGCATTTCTTCCAGGAATAATATCTTTTTGTTTGTAATATTTAATGGAGCAGCTGTTTTAAGCTAAGTAACAAGATCTGCTATTTCTCCTTAGGAAATAATTTATTTCAGAGCAAACTGTTCTTTTGCTAAGATGTCAATTTATACACTGCATTTGATGACTGTTTATAACACAAGGAACAAAGGAGAGCCATTTTTACCACAGATTTTAAACACAAATATCTGAACATTAACATTCAAGCACAAGTTTAAAAACAGAATGCCTCCGTTCAACTAAAACGTTGCTGCTGATGCAACAGTAAAATAATATAATATATTTCTTACCTGAAGGGAAAAAATGGTCTTTCCTTAGTATTTGGTTGTTAAGGATAATTGAGCAGAGGATCCTGTTCCCGTCTTCAACATTATGTGCTGAATTATATGCACTTGAGCTATTTGATCTCAATAAATTTTGATCTCAATGGAACTTTTAAGGACTTTAAAGAACTGAAAAATTATGTATCAGATTCTTGAAACTGGAAGTGAAGTGCATACTCTGATTGAAGAAGCCAGAGACTGCATCTACCTTCTTGTAAAATTCTTAAAAGGGTGTAAGAATAGAGTAGAATAGAATAGAATAGAATAACAGAATTGGAAGGGACCTTGGAGGTCTCCTAGTCCAACTCCCTGCTAAGGCAGGAAATCGTACACCACTTCAGATGAATGATTATCCAACATCTTCTTAAAAACTTCCAGTGTTAGATCATTCACAACTTCTGGAGGCAAGTTGTTCCACCAATTATTGTTCTAACGGCCAAGAATTTCTCCTTAGTTCTAGGTTACTTCTCTCCTTGATTAGTTTCCACCTATTGCTTCTTGTTCTACCCTCAGGTGCTTAGGAGAATAGCTTGACTACCCCTTCTTTGTGGCAGCCCCCGAGATATTGGAACACTGCTATCATGTCTGCCCTAGTCCTTCTTTTCATCAAACTAACATCCAGCTCCTGCAACAGTTCTTCCTAATAGTTCTGTTTCATGGTGAAGTTATGAGCACAGCTTGGATGTTTTCCTGTGATTCATAATCTTTTCAGCTGAAATAAATTAATGTGAACATTGAAGCAAGTCAAATTCACTTTTAGTTGTTGAGACTCATTGGATGAGTTTAGAACCTATGAATGTTTTAGTCCAATTCACTTTATAGGATTATTGTAGTGGGAATAAAACCGAAGGCAGGATTACTGTGTTCATCACCTTGAATACTGCAAGGAGCTGTGAGATAATAAGTGAGGCAGGACCTGTTGTCAAGTTTAGATAAACAGCCAAGGTTTTCAGAAAATCATACCATGGCTGGCAGTCAAGAGATGTGAGTATACAGGATTAGACTGTCACTGAAATTTATAAAACTTGACAGGTAAGAGTCATTTTATTAGATATGACAGTGGAGATGTTCTCACGGGCTATGCAGTTGAGGACACCAGATGGGGATTATTTGAGACTCCTGATGGGGATCAAAGTCTATAAGGACTAAATTGGCAATAACCACACTTGATCTTGCTTTGCCATTTAATACTGATGATATTGGAGCCAAACCAGAGAATAACCCAATGGTTTCAACCTAAATGTTAAACAAATATGTCAAGGATGCTGTTGGAAGGGAGGTATAATCATCTCAAGTTTTCCTTTAGTTTCATTGACAAGTAAGGCTGACTGATGTATTCAATGTAATGGAATATGTGAATGACCTGGGATATAAGGCGAGGAGGATACTGCCTAGGAAACAATCAGACAAGTTTAAAGAATTTATATGCCGCCCATCCCAAAGGACTCCGGGCGGCTTACATAAAACAACTCTAAAAAGAACTAAAAAAATTAAAATAGAGAGGGAAAGCAGTTAAAAAACACATCATGCACTCCATCTTAGTGGGGCTGGACCTCATTCCTGAGGTCAACAGCCCCAGGCCTGCCGGAATAGCCAGGTCTTAGTAGACTTTCGGAAGGCTGAGAGAGTGGGGAGGGTCCGGATCTCTGGGGATAGCTCATTCCATAGGGCCGGGGCAGCTACAGAGAAGGCCCTCCCCCAAGGAACTGCCAGACGACATTGTCTAGTTGACGGCACCTGGAGAAGGCCCATCCTGTGTGATCTTATCGGACGCTGGGAGGCATGTGGCAGAAGACGGTCTCGTAGATATCCAGGTCCCAAGCCATGTAGGGCTTTAAAGGTGATAACCAGCACCTTAAGCATGTTCGAAGACTGATGGGGAGCCAGTGCAGCTCGCGGAGGATGGGTGTAACATGGGTGTATCTCGGTACACCCAGTATCGCTCGTGATGCAGTAGTGCTCGTGATGCAGTAGTTTAATACTCAGAGAAAGAAACTTAGGAAGGATCCATTCTAATGGATCAATTAGCAATAGCACTTAGACTTGTATACTGCTTCATATTGCTTTACAGCACTCTCTAAGCAGTTTACACAGACAACATATTGGCCCAACAGTCTGGTTGCTCACTTTACCAAACTCAGAAAAATGGAAGGCTGCGTCAACCTTGAACCAGTCAGGATCAAAATTCTGGTAGCGAGCAGTGAGTTAGCCTGCAATATACTGCATTCTAACTCCTGTGCCACCCCAGTTTAATCAAACAAGTAAATGTGGTGGTGGTACAAAATTTCATACCTTCATACTTAAAAGATTCTATTAATATAGTTTTACAATATCGTAGGATGAATTCATTTAGTGGTATTTCCTGTCTGGTTTACCTGAATGGACTGAAATTAGGAGATCAACCCATTTAATTACCAGTTCTTTGCAAAGTTTTGAAGTGTTGCTTCCCTTCAATTTGAACCATACCTTTGAAGTTCTGTTTGAAACAATTAATCCTCCTTGCTCCAGTTGCAGAAGGCAAAACAGTTGTGCTACTTCTATTCAAGGCCTTCTTCAATAAATCTAAGAATGGAGAAGGCATTCCAGTCTTCATGTCAGATGCTGGAAGTGCCAAAAGTGCTTCAGAACTTTTCTGCATTTTAATGATTTCTATCTCACAAGCATTTTATTCCAAATTTCATGTTATTATTTATTTCAGAAATGCATCCATACACATAAATTATAAGAGCATAATACACATAAACAGACTAGAATATGGTGGCATGTAGTATATGAACTGTATTAATAGTATGTTTGCTATTAATGTAAGATATATGTAAAATTAAATGTCTAGCACTAAACATTGGCTAATATGGGCAAATAAAATAAGTAATACAATTTTCTACATCTTTTTCAGAATAGAAATATGAAATGACATATTTAAGATTATATATATATATATATATATATATATATATATATATATATATATATATATATGTGTGTGGTGTGTGTGTGTGTTGTGTGTGGTGTGGTTGTGTATGTATTGATCTATGTACTTCAAAGTTAAGGGGAAAATACTATTTTGAAGTAACTATGGAGGACATGTATTTTGAAAAAAAAAACTCCTCTACATGCCCAATTAATGTATCTAGTTTATGCTAAACATTCATGGAGAGATTGGTCTGTTCAATGATCAATCATTAAAGTGGCATCATCTGAGATACACACAAATGACCACTTTATATGGAATTTGTCCAAGTAGTTATTTATCAAGTAGTATCTTCACCTGATTAAGTAACAAGTTGCCAGAACAACTTTATCAAATAGTTGATAACTGATAACAGGAATGGTAAATGGTAATGGGGAATGAATTGGGGGGGGGGGAGAACTCACCAAATAATTACAAGAAATAATTACAAGTAGTCGAACATGTTACTATTTGGCAATTGATCGCTGACATTCATTTGCTCCTGTTTTCTTTTCTTTGTTTACTACAACACATATGCCCTCATGCTTTATCAACAGATTGCTCTTTCATATCATGCTTAATTAGATAAATATTATCCAAGGAAAATAAAATATTACTAGCACAAGATATTTGAGGAAAAACTGGAACCTGACTAATTCTGCTTTGTTTCCATCACCAGTTTGCACTTTCCATTTTCCAACCAGTAGACTTACTCCCAATATGTTCTCCTTTCCGAAAAACCATTTCTTGTTATTATGAACAATTCCCAAAAACTGCTCCCAGTTGTAAAGGTCTATAAAGGAAAATAAATGAAGGAAGTTAGCAATGGAAGAGAATAAAAATTTCCAGAAACAGCAAATAGTAGATAGGAAGAGGAAGGAAGGAAGGAAGGAAGGAAGGAAGGAAGGAAGGAAGGGCTTATAATGTAAAAGAAAGAATATACAGTTTTTTTTCTCACTGCAACAGTCTGCCCAGAATTTCACTCTTTATGCCTAGAGGGAAGAGAAGCAACTTGGGAAGGAGGGGAGACACAAAGAATATTGATTGGTAAGGCTCAGACAATGAGTGAGAGACTGGCAAGCTTTCAGAGCAAGGAAATTGCCCAGTGAATTTGCTGGAGGTGTGAAGAACCAAGAGGAAGATAAAGGCTGAATCAGAGAAGACTCATCTCAGAAGGTACATCAAGCAACCTAGCAAAGGAGAATAAGGAAGACTGCTGTATGACCCACTAGTTGGCTTTGGACATCTTGTAGGAGGTGTGAGTGAGTTTGTTTATTTATGTACTGTGTCTTTAAAAAAAGGTTGTGTCTTTAAAAAAAGGTTGTTGTATTTGATTTTGTACATATTTGTGTGAGAAAGGTAGAATGGCTACTTTCAGAGCAAGCCTTCCCTTGCTCGGACTCTAAAAAGTCCCACCCTTTAGTGCTATTTAAAACTGTTTGTCAGTCTTCCAAAGAGTGTCCAAAAGTAAATTATAGTCCAAGGCAAAGTATTTCTCAAAGTTTTAATTTATTAAAAGAACCATGTTGGCACATCTGGAAAAACCTCAATCTGAAAGCTTCCCGGTTTTCCCCACCTAGTTGAAAATTCAAGCTCTTGCCCCCAGCCAAATGTCCATCACATGGTCCAATCTCCCATTGCCATGCTGGCGGTTCCACCCATCCAGGTGCAGGTGCAGAGGTGTAAAGACAAAGGGACCTTGGCCTTCTAGAAAGAATTTTATTATGGCTACATAACCTTACCATCCATCCTCCCATTTTCCCACAATAGAAAATGCATAGTAGAATAATAGAAAGTGTGGCAGGTCAAAGATCCAAAAGAAAAGATGGCTGCAAGCCTGACACTGTTTTTCTATTTCTGAATGGTTCCTCTTTCTCTAATACAAAAGTACAGTAGTTGCTTACAATTCAAGGTTTTATATTTTTTCATATTGGATTCCCCTGGGAAGAGTGAAGGCATACCTTAGAGATCTTTTGGCTGAAAACTTGTCAACAGTCTTGTCTAAAGTAAATGGCAAAAGAGTTAGGAAGATTTTCTTTGAGTATCTCAGGGGACCCAACTTCTCAAATTAGGATTGCCTCAGTGTATTAAAATAATAGCCAAAGTTACCCAATTGAAAACCACCTAAAATCCAAGATCCAGATTTAATGTCTTTCAACTCCCTTCCAATCCTCAATCTAAGAACAAATAAATTCTTTCAAAATTTATTTCCATTTTATCATTTTTTTCCTTGCATGTCAGTATTATAGCCATGATGTGAATGCCTGGTCGTTCCTCATATGCCAGAGAAAAGGTTTTCTGTGAATCAAACCCATAATTTATTAGATAACCCATTTTAACCTGGGTTGTATTTCTATTAGCTCTGTTTAGAACAGGGGTCAGCAACAGTGGCTCTGGAGCCGCATGTGGCTCTTTCATCCCTCTGCTGTGGCTTCTGTCACCAGTCAGCTCCAAACATGATAGGGCTTTTAGTTAGGACGGGTAGAGGAAAAAGGATGCCGTGCTAGGAGAAGACTCTATGGTGGGGAAAACCGGAGTTCCGGTGAGGAAAAAGGACGTTGCATTAGGAGGAGAGTCTGTGATGGAGGAACTGGACTTCCGGTTGGCTCCAAAATTGAACGGAGGGCTTCCATTTAGGACCTTTGTGGCTCTTGAGTGTTTAAGGTTGCCAATCCCTGGTTTAAAAGAATTTTCCAAGTCCGATTCTGAGCTAGGTTACCCAACATAAAACACGAAACAATTTTGTTTTGCTTGAAGAAGAGGCTGGATTTTATCTGAAGAGCCAGAAACACTGAAAGGAGGTTTAACTTTTCAAAGGTGGTCACAAGGTTAGAAAGTTGAACGTGATGGTATTTATAGAGACAATGGGCTTTGATCATGAGGTAATGGACTTTGATGTGAAGCATGTTAGATGTGTAAATTAAGAAGTCCTTGCCCTGAGGGATGAGGTGGCTCAAAGGGACAGGGTGGCTCAGTGGCTAAGACACTGAGCTTGTCAATCAGAAGGTCAGCAGTTTGGCGGTTTGAATTCCTAGTGCCATGTAACGGAGTGAGCACCCGTTACTTATCCCTGCTTCTGCCAACCTAGCAGATTGAAAGCATGTAAAAATGCAAGCAGCAAAATAGAGACCACCTTTGGTGGGAAGGTAACATCATTCCATGTACTTTCGGCATTTAGTCATCCGGCCACATGACCACGGAGACGTCTCTGAACAGAGCTGGCTCTTCGGCTTTGAAATGGAGATGAGCACCGCCCCCTAGAGTTGGGAATGACAAGCACACATGAGCGAGGGGAACCTTTACCTTTACCTGCCCTGAGGGCATGTGAAGTCCTGGGAGGAATAGCATTTTTGGTTTGTGGGGTAGTGATCTCAGATATGTAGAATCCCTCCTAGGTGTGGATTTTTTTTAATGAAGGGGTCTGGCATCGAAGCCTAGTATTGACACAACTGATTTCCCTTATGTTCAGGGGATTCTGTCTCTTTTGTGGAGCCAGAGAGGCATGCTTAATCGATTTCAGCCCAGGTGTCAAATGCTGTGAAGAGAGTTTTCTTTGTGTCTTTATTTTGAGACTTGCAGGCAGATCAGAGGTGGCTCCTGTGTGATCTGGCTAAAAGGGAAGGGGATGTCAGCACAGTTTTTATCTTCCAAAGATTAAAATAGTTGAAG
>NC_045547.1:67557180-67617180 GCF_009769535.1 Thamnophis elegans
AGGAAACACCAGTTGATTCAGGTAAATATTTCCTTGAGCGTATTATGTTCCATTTGTTGCAGTTGTGGCTTTTACAGTCTCTAGTAGTAATGAGGAACCTATTTGAGTTATTAACAAAATGGAACTGAATTAAAAAAATATATGAAATTCTTTTATATGCTTACATATGTATAGGAGATAAATTCATAAGGTTTCTTTGTTTATTAAACATTTTATGAGCACTTATCATTGCCTATATTGCACTGATATAGGCTATTGTTATTATCATATTCATCCTAGCATTTCCTCCCAATAAATTGTCACATGACATATATAGAGCAATAGTGGAACTATTAGATGATGATGAAGAAGCTGCCAGCTTAAATGTAGATTCTTTGAAGGTTAGTGACAAAGATGGAATACGTGTTGATTCTTAGAATGCTGATTTTATGATAATACTATTTAATAATAATGTTGTTTTAATATGCTGTTTTATATATTTGACACGTACGTAACACATTTCCCTAAATATGTTTTGTTGTTCTAGACCATTTACATTCTCGAGTTTGGTTTTATGTTTTGTTTTGGTTTTAGGACACAAAATTGATGATTTATATGAAATGAGAAAGGAGTGCCCAGAATAGTAACTGTGAAAATGGTAGCTTGCTACTTTTATTGAAGTGTGCATGTGGTATGTAGCATGTAAGGGATATAGAAGAACTTTGTCCAGCTTTTGATGGATCTGAATTGTTGCTTAACTTACTTTCATTTGAAATCAAAGGATGCATATATGCATGTTGTGACTGAATGGTGGAGGATGGAAAGATTTCTATTGTTGCAATCACCTCATCATTAGCACTCTTTCTGAGAGGCATTGAGGCAATTGGAGGTTATCTCTACATGGGCACCCTTGAAGAGTATTCGGAGACTTCAACTCATCCAGAACGCAGCCGCACGAGCGATTGTGGATGCACCTAGGTACACCCATGTTACACCTATCCTCGCGAGCTGCACTGTTACCGATCAGTCTCCGGATACGCTTCAGGTGCTAGTCGTAATTATAAAGCCCTTCCTGGTATGGGATCTGGGTACTTGAGCCGCCTGCTGCCAATTACCTCCCACAGATCCATTAGATCTCCCTGGCCTCCTCCGGGTGCCATCTACTAGCCAATGCCACTGGCTACTACCTGGGGGAGGCCTTCTCTGTGGCAGCTCCGGCCCTCTGGAATGAACTCCCCGCAGGGATTCGGACCCTCACCTCTCTCCAGGCCTTCCGAAAAGCCATCAAAACCTGGCTTTGCCGGCAGGCCTGGGAGTGATGAGTTCCCTCCCCTCTCGACATGTATGGTTGTGCGACTGTTGCTTATTTTTATTATTTGTATTTCACTTTTATGTTCCCTTTTTCCCTTTTTGAATTGTTTGCTGCCCTGAGTCCTCCCGGAGAAGGCGGCATATAAATAATAAAATTCAATTCAATTCAATTCAATTCAAATTCAATATCTGTGCCCTCAGCATCACTTGAATAGTGCAAATGAGGTGGAACCTTCTTGGAACTGCTGAAAGGACTGTGTTATGAACAGGAGATAGGTGGTGTCATATTCTCCTCCTCTGTTGAGAGAGGGCTGTTCAATGTTACGTGTATGGCCTCTATGAATCCTCTTTCAAACCAGTGGCCCTCTCTGTCCAGAATGTGGACTTTGCTGTTTTCAAAAGAGTGACTTGTCTTTCAAATGCAGAATTTTTTTCTGATGGGTTTATTCTTCTATGTTGTGTCATGCATTTGTGAAGTGGTTGTTTTATTTCTCCAAGAAAAAAATGAAGTCCAGTTGCCTTTTGAAAAACCTTTGGGATAAATGCAAAAAAACCCATTATGTTTTAATGAGTGTTGTGAGTGAAGAACTTGTTAGAATTTTATGAGACGAGAAAGACTACACAGTTGTACAATAACTACTCAGCTAAGTTATGTTATGCTGTGGCAAAAAGAAGATGAATAGTGTTGAGCATGATCCATCAAAAGGAATCTGGCTACCCTACAATTCTGTCTAAGGATTAGGGGTTATCAAAATACTGCCATTGGGTTTTGTGTTCCAAGATAGAATCATAGGCACAGATATGTCCATCTTGTATATCCACAGGATCAAAGAACACAATTAATGAGTTTTGTTCATCAAAGTTTGAGATCTAATTGTTGCATGCTTCAGCTTCAACTTTTTAGCTTTCAGCAAGGAAAAATAAAAATTCACACTATATTAAAGTATACCTTTTTCCACGATTGGCTGCAGAATTACCCTCTTTCTTTTGACTTTATAAATTACTTCCCAGTTTGGAAGATGTAACAATCTCATGGCAGATAAAGATAGTACAATTGTGTTAAATAATAATAATTCAAAAGACATGATGTATGAAGCTTGATTACAAAAATACAGTCAGTACTCTCAGCAAAGTACAATATGTCTGTGATCTACTATAAATGATTATCTTGTGAAAGAGATGGATTTCAAATTATATATTGGCTCCCAACAAATTATATGGAAAAAAGAATTTCCAAATTCAGTCTGATATTGCCTGACTTAGACAAAAAAAAGATTAAGAGAGAATAAAGCATTAATTTATCTAGCAAAGATCTAGGCATGGGATGTGTGTCTATGTGTGTAATTCTAGAACTCTGGCTATTTCAGGTTTATCCAAAATAATAATTCTAATTTCATCTTCAGAGGTACACATCGTAACATTTTAAAAATGAAATAAGAGCATTATTTGCATGCAATAAATACAATATTTTTTATTGTCCACCTCCAAGAGAAAATGTAATCTTAAACATAGGGAATGTAGTCCCCATAGTATCCCCTACATAGAAGTCCCTTAATTTAACTCAGAGATTTTGATTATTTTTACTGAAATATACAGTATATAAACTCTTATGATCTTCCAACAATTAGGTAGTTTTATGTGGAAACAATATTTCATTTGCCCCTTGACTATGAATATCTCCTTTGAGTTATTCTGGTATCTCTATGACACATGATTTTTATATAGAAGTTCTCATAGAAAAGGCTAGAACAATCTATAGGAGTCTTCAAGCAGAACATGGTGATTTCTAAAAATGTACTTCTGTAGGTGTATGAAAAAGAGAATGAAAAATTGAATCCTGAATGAATTTCATTGAATCCTTCAGTGAAAGAACATAAAAATTCATCTAACAAATCACCTTAACTACGTGAACAAATAGAGGCACAGATGGAGAGGGGTGGGAGGGAGAGACAGAGAGATGGGAGGAGGTACACATCTGAATAGATAGAGAAACCTTGACTCTTGGGGACTTCATGGAGTAACCCCTGCATTTGTTTGGCAAGGTTTCAGAAGTGGTTAGTCTCCTTCCCAGGGATGAGAGAGAGTGACTGGCCCAAATTCCCCCAGCTAGTGTTTATAGTGGAGCTTGTACTCATGCCTTATAGTTTCTAGCCCAGTCCCTTAATGACCAAACTTGCTTTCAAATACAGTGTAGCTCAAGTTAAATTGAAAGGGTCATCTGCCCTTGATGTATTTGTGTGTGTGTGTGTGTGTGTGTGGTGTGTGTGTGTGTGTGTGTGTAGGTAGGTAGGTAGGTAGGTATATATATATATATATATATAATATATATATATATATATATATATATATATATATATATATATATATGACTTTCCCTTCTTAATAACTGCTTTGAACTTGTAAGATATGTTTATCTTTCTTGTAATTATTTATTTTGTGATAAATTCATATTTGTCATTATCTCTTGTTACCACCAGTTGTAATTTTTTTTAACTTAATTCTATTAACTTTATACAGTTTTGTGCCTTATTCTGCTGTTTGTGATTTTCAATTTGTTCATTCCATTTACTCTTGCTTTTAAAGGATCTAAAGCATTTAATTGACTAAACTATTACAGATATACAACTGAGCTTTAGCAACATAATTCTATGAATGACTACATTCCAATGGATTTACTCCTAAATAACAGTACATGGGTTTATGTTCTTAGATTGCTATATATTCATTCACTTGTTATTTTAAGAATTATTGACATCATTAGACTCATCTTCAAATAATTTTAGTTTTTAAAATTTTGATACATTTGGATCTATGGGCTTTGAATTACTTAAAAAAAACATAGTTAAAATGGAAAGATAAAAAAGAAACAAGAAAAAAATATGCCTATATGTGTCAGAGATTCCCTGAAATTAGTTGCCTTGTGGGGAGGGAAAAAAAATCATGATTTTTTTTTCTGCTTTAATTTCTGAGGCATTGGTTTAAATGTGCTGTATTGCAAAATTCATTTTGGCTCTCCATAAAAGTAAATATTATTTAAAATATGCTTTCTTCTAGCCAAAGTTTTGACAACACAAACAAAAATGACTTTAAGGATGTAGAGTTATATTTGCTTAATTACTCTCAAACATATCATGATTAAAGCAATGCCACACATTTGGTTTCTTTGAAATCAGCTTAAGGTCCAGAGAGAATTATTTTCTGGCTTTGCAGCAAATTTATTGTTATCATTATTACCCTGTATTTCTGTCCAGAGGGCATTCAAGGAAGCTAGAAATACAACAAAAAGTGGAAGAAAAGGTAGAAAGAAACAATTAAAATCTGATAAAAGCAATCAATATTAGCTAACCTGCTAGTGATGAAAGCATTCTAATTCATCAAAGGTTTTATCAATTCTTTCCAGAGAAGTAAGCGTTGTTAAGTAGCAGAAAAGTGATGTTCAAGGAATAATAGAAGCTTCTTCCATTTCAAGAGTCCCTACTTAATCAGATTGTAAATGATACGCTAAATTGTTTTTTAATGTAAGGAAACACTGGTTAATCTATATAGATAGTGAAGTACTATAGGCATTGACAAATGCATCCCAAGTCCAATGGTAGAAAAGATGGACACATCAATAATCCTGGGCAAGAGTACCCCAAGGAAGATGAATTTCTGAAACTGTCACCATGATCATACTCTCCAAGTTGCCCTTTTTATTAAAACCTTAAAAGGCAAAGGTTGCCCTTGCACATATGTGCTAGTCGTTCCTGATTCTAGGGGACATTGTTCATCTCCATTTCAAAGTCAAAGAGCCAGTGCTGTCCGAAGATGTCTCTGTGGTCATGTGGCCAGCATGACTAAATGCCGCAGGCACACAGAATGCGGTACCTTCCCACCAAAGGTGGTCCCTATATTTCTACTTGCATTTTTAACATGCATTCGAACTGCTAGGTTGGCAGAAACTGGGGCAAATAATGGGAGCTCACTCCATTACACGGTGATATGGATTTGAACTGCTGAACTGCTGAACATTTTGATCGGCAAGCTCAGCGTCCTAGCCACTGAGCCACCACATTCCCTTCTATTAAACCTTACTAAATGTTTGTTCTTCATGCCTGTCCAAACATCCAATTCAATGGTCTTTCTGTAATGCTTCACATTACAAGTCTAAGGTTAAGCCAGGATTTTAATATGTGATGATGGTAATGGAAATGAGGATGAGGAGATCATATCAATTTATATACAGTGCATTCTGAAAATATTTGGACCCCCTTCACTTTTTTCAATTTTGTTATGCTGCAGCCTAATTTTACAGTTGTTGAAATTCATTTTTTTCTCATTAATCTACACTCAGTACCCCATAATAACAAAGTGAAAACAGAAGTAAATTTATTAAAAAGAAAAAAATAACCTAAAATATCACATTGGTGTAAGTATTCAGACCCTTTGTTGAAATTTAGCTCAGGTGCCTGCCATTTCTCTTGATCATCGCTGGGATGCTTCTAGACATTGATTGGAGCCCACCAATTGATTGGACATGATTTGGAAAGGGACAGATCTCTCTATAGAAAGTCTCACAGCTTATAATGCGTACTGTAACAGAACAAAAGCCATGAGGTCAAAGGAACTGCCTGCAGAGATCAGACCCAGAATTATTGCAAGACACAGGTTTGGGAAGCCTACAGTGAAATTTCTGCTGCACTGGAAGTCCCTAAGAGTACAGTGGCCTCCATAATTCTCAGAGGGAAGATGTTTCGCACAACCAGGACTCTTCCAAGAGCTGATTACATGGTCAAACTCAGCAATCAGGGGAGAAGGGTCTTAGCAAGAGAGGTGACTAAGAACTTGATGCCCATTCTGACTGAATTCCAGAATCTTGTGTGGAGATGAGAGAGTTCCAGAAGGACAACCGTCACTGCAGCCCTCCACCAATCTGAGCTTTATGACAGAATGGCTAGATGGAAGCCTCAGTACAAAACAGACAAAAGCCACTTGGAGTTGGTAAGCACACACACACACACACACACACACACACCTGAAGGACCCTCAGACTGTGAGGAACAAGGTTATCTGATCTGAGGAAACCAAGATTGAACTTTATGACCTCAAATCTAAAATTGTCTGGAAGAAACCTGGCACTGCTCACCACATGCCAATACTATCCTAACAGTGCTGGGTTGTTGGTTTCAGTAACATGCTCTGTGGGTGTTTTTCAGCATCAGGGATTGGGAGACTGGTCAGGGTTGAGGGAAACCTGAATGAAGGGATATCCTCAATGAAAATATGTCCACAGCACTCAGGATCTCAGACTGGGCTGAAGGTTCACTTCCCAACATGACACCAATACTAAGCACACAGCCAAGACAACATAGGAGTGGCTTAGGAACAGCTCTGATAATGTTCTAGAATGCCCAGCCAGAACCCTGATTTGAACTCTACTGAATATTTATGGAGGAACCTGAAAATGGCTGCACACTGACGTTCACCATCCAACCTGACTGAGCTTGAGAGGACTTGCAAGGAAGAATGGCAGAAAATTCCCCAATCCAGATGTGCAAAGCTTGTCAGGTCAAAAAGACTCAAGGCTATAATTCCTGCTTCAGCAAAGTACTGAGTGAGGGTCTGAATACGAATGTCAATGTGATATTTTCAGTTTTTTCTTCTTAATAAATTTAAAGACATTTCTAAAAGTCTGTTTTCACTTTGTCATTATGGGGCACTGAGTGTAGATTAATGAGAGAGAAAAAGTAAATTTCAACTACTACTACAACATTACCAAATTAATAAAACTTAAGAGGGGTCTAAATACTGTCTGAATGCACTGTAGTTGCCCGTATCTCAATCACAACTCTGGCCATGAACCCAAGATTAAAACCCAACAGAATTTCTGCAGAATCTTCCACCCAGATGAACAATTTATTTTACTGTCCCATAAAAAGAGGGACTTTTATGCAAAACTTGTTGTTTGTTTGTTTGTTTAGCCGAACATGTATGAGATAACAGGTATAAGTATAAACATGGACATTAACACAGGAAATGGGTACAAGTAAATGGGGACAATAGGACAGGGACAGGATAGGCACACTGGTGCGCTTATGCACCCCCCCCCCCTTACAGACCTCTTAGAATGTTGTGAGGTCCACAGTTTGACAGTTTAAGGTTAAAGTTATGGGGGTTTGAGGATGTAAGAACAGAGTCAGGTAGTGCATTCCAGGCATTGACCACTCTGTTGCTGAAGTCGTATTTTCTGCAATTGAGCTTGTAGCGGTTTACCTTAAGTTTGTATCTATTGTGTGCTGGTGTATTGTTGCGGTTGAAGCTGAAGTAGTCATTGACAGGTAGGATGTTGTAGCAGACAATTTCGTGTGCTACATTGAGATCAGAACGTAGGCTGTGTAGTTCTAGGTTTTCCAAGCCCAAAATTTCAAGCCTGGTGGCATAAGGTATTCTATTGTGAGCAGAGGAGTGGAGTACTCTTCTTGTGAAATACCTCTGTATTTCTTTCTTTTTTCTGAAATTCTTTTCTTTACATTTATGCTTGGTGAATCTATTCTCAATTGGCACAGAAGACTGTCTAAAATGTTACATTCTATAAGAGAGCTCTAGGGAAGAGAGGACATACACTGAGACAGTTGCCAACATGTAGCTTAAGAGTGGAGATTACCACTCTTCTTCCCAATACCCTGTTGTTTCCTTTCTCTTCTTTTGTCTTTTTCAAAGTAAAATTGCTTATTTTGAAGGACCAGTATATGTGGGGCATTTGCCACATAATTATGTCATTGTTAAGGATCTGTTGAGTGTTTCAATTTTAGAACTGATTATTTTGAGAAATGGCGTTGCTGGCTACCAGCTTGACTGGCTTAAAAATAATGTTGGACCATCTTATGGAAGTCATGGGGATTGATGGCTATTAATTTTGATGGCAATACGACTGTGTCTGAAACCCATCTGTTGGGAGACTAGGGGCCTTCCCTGTGAAGTTGGCTGGCCACAGTCAGAACAGATTGTTAGACTAGGGGCTCCTTCCAGTAGGGCTTACTTATGTTCATATCTTTTAACATATGTGCATCATAATATGGTGAATCTTAGTTCTGGAGAATCTTTTTTTTTAATTTAATCACACTTATATTCCTTTGTACTCACATAGTCTCTTAGTAGCTATTAGAACAGTGTATGTGTGCATGTAAACACTTTATTTTACTACATTTAGAGGATGCTCAACTCCAAACCACTGTGGGAAGCTGGCAATTTAAAAAGTAAGAACAATCAAGTATGGTTAAAAAAAAGAATCAAGTACATCTGGAACAAAAGCATCAAGACACGGTGAAACAACAACTTAAACCTGATCTATATTGTTCATGGTATTGCATTATGGACCAGCTGCAGATTTCATAGGCAGCTTCACTTGGAACAAGGCAAAGGTAAAGGTTCCCCTCGCACATACATGCTACTTGTTCCTGACTCTAGGGGACGGTGCTCATCTCCATTTCAAAGCCGAAGAGCCAGCGCTGTCCGAAGACGTCTTTGTGGTCATGTGGCCGGCATGACTAAATACTGAAGGCTCACAGAACGCTGTTACTTCCCCACCAAAGGTGGTCCCCTTTTTTCTACTTGCATTTTTACGTGCTTTCGAACTGCTAGGTTGGCAGAAGCTGGGACAACTAACGGGAGCTCATTCCATTACGCGGCACTAGGGATTCGAGCCACCTAACTTGATCAACAAGCTCAGGGTCTTAGCCACTGAGCCACAGCATCCCCTCCCAGTTGGAATACATTGCAATAATGCCTTCATATGTTGAGAAGGTGTGAATTGCTGCTCCTTGGCCCAGGAATGGCTATAACTGGCACTAAAAAATGGATTTCTGCAAATCCCTCCTGTGTGCTTCTCAAGCAGAAGTAGAAGTCCAGTAAGAAAGTCTGCTTGTGCTAGTACTAAAAGGGGTAATATTCCCCCATTTAGGAGGGAAAGTTCACGAATCGGGTGGTCCAAGTATCTACATCATTCCTAGGATCAACCTGAGCCTGAGTTCTTCCTCATCCAGACCCAACAGTTTCAGGTACTGATCAAGAACTTGACAGCATCACTTGGCTGCCCAGGGATCCATATATACCACTGTCAACCCCTCTAAGTAGATCACATCAAGAAATTAGCTCTTATAGAAAAGCTAAAACTCCTTTATTGGCTAAATAAGAAGATATTTGAAGTCTGATTATACTGTACCTTCAGTGAAGCAGAGGTGAAACTCTATATAAGTAAATGCTAAATAAGATTCCATCAACCTTTATATCTAAATTCTGCATAATTGGGCTTAGATTTTTTCCCCCTGAATGGGTTGTAGAAGGTAACACAACTTTTCCTGTTTAGGAAAAAGAGATGGCACATCTATAAATGCCATCTTTCCTATGCCAATCTTATTCTCTGTGGTCTGCCTATTTCTGTTTTACTGCATATCACATTATTCATTAGTCAGTTTATTTCTTCTGCTTCTGCTTCTGCTTCTGCTAACTGAAAGGATCTACAAAAAGCAACAACCCTCAAACAACCAAGCACTGCCCTACAGAAGCCAAGCTTTGCTAATATGTTCTTGATGAAAACACTGATAAGTGGGTCCTTTCTAGAATGAGCCAAATTTTCCAACTGACCCTAATGGTACCAGGGGACAAGTCAATAGGCATTTTTCAATGTCATGCTAGCCAGGCAGTCAAGAAAAGCAAGCAGTAAACTAATAGCTTATTTTTCAAACAGTTTTTTTAAACTAGCTGTTAACCCAGCATTGTCCGGGTATTAGTTTATCCCAGTCCTGTATTAGACATTCACAAATGTCTGGACCAAACATATTTTCTGATGTTGGATTTTCTCCCTTACCAGAGGGAGTCCCCTTGTGAAGCTGTTACCATGGCAACTCCACTGTGCTGAACAGTAGAAGCCATTTAAGGCAGTACAGTAGAAGCCATTTTAAGGCACAACAGGCTGTATCTTAACAGAACACAGACCCAAGGGGTGTTAGGGGTGTCTTACCCCCACAGTATTTGTTTCCAGAGAGTAAGTCATCTGTGTAGCAAGTTTGGTTGAAATTGCTCAAGGTGTTCCAGAGTTAGCTTGGAACATACACACACACACACACACACACACACACACACACACACACACCCACATTAAGATATTTAGATTTTTAGATATTTATTTATTTATTTATTTAGATAGATAGATAGATAGATAGATAGATAGATAGATAGATGTAGATAGATAGATAGATAGATAGATAGATAGATAGATAGATAGATAGATATTAGTGTTGTGCTGTCATTGGTTCAACACAATTTCTGTCTAGCAATAGCAATGCCATCTATGCTTATATCCCACCCCATAGTGCTTTACAGCACTCTTTTTGTGGTTAGGATGTAGAGCATTATTTGCACATTGCCACCAACATGGGAAGGATGAAAGCCTGAGTCAACCTTGAAACCTGTCAGGATCAAACTCCAGGCTTCAGGTAGCATTGGCCTAACCACTGCACCATCAGGGGTCTTTGTCTAAGTTCTTTGCTAGACATTTTGGACAGTTGCTATGCTGTCCTTTTCTTCTTGTATTTCAACCTTTTAAGTAACATAGGATAATATTTTGGGGGAAATATATTTTGGTGAAACTCTTGAAGCTGTCTAGATGAATATGGCATGATTAATGTTCCCTAAATGAACTAGCCCTGCTATTTTCATCCAATTCAAACAGGAGGAGGGAAGTAATGGAAGAGGAGGAAGAGGAAGTTTTGATGCTTCTCGGTTATAAGTCAATTTTTAGATAAAATCTTCAATCTTGAAGCTATTTGAATTGAATCAGCTTCAGCTCAAGTCTGCAGACATGAATCAGATCATGCCATCTTCGGATATTAGCCAAATCATGGCTGTGTTGCATTGGCTAGCTTTTGGTGAAAATACTTCAAATTCAGGACAATGTATCTCTAAGAAGTCTATTGGTTTTGTGACCTACTAATCATTATTAAAAGGTCTGATTTGTCATTGGCAGAAGCAGGCTGCTGGAATAGGTGTTTTGGTTATCATCCAGATTGATTCTTTCATTAACATTAATACTATATTCAAGAACCATAATTATTATAGATGTGGTTTTCCATTAGAATGCCAGAGCATTGAGTAGTTAGTACGCATTGCCCAAGTGAAGCTTTTATATTAATTCTGATATTTCAAATTATGTAAAATACATATCTGCATGTGTGCATATGCAAACAAACCTAAATACACACATACATTCTAGGCACCATGTTGTAAGCCAGTATTGGATATCCTTGTTTTAATATCTAGTAGGGAAAAATTGGGCCACGGTGGCTCAGTGGCTAAGACACTGAAATTGTCAGTAGAAAGGTTGACAGTTTGGCAGTTCGAATCCCTAGTGCCGTGTAACGGAGTGAGCTCCCGTTACTTGTCCCAGCTTCTGCCAACCTAGCAGTTTGAAAGCATGTAAAAGTGCAAAGTAGAAAAATAGGAACCATCTTTTCAGTGTACCTTCGGTGTTGAGTCATGCAGGCCACATGACCACAGAGATGTCTTCGGACAGTGTTGGCTCTTTGGCTTTAAAACGGAGATGAGCACCGCCCCCTAGAGTCATGTCTGTGTGGGGAACCTTTACCTAGGGAAAAATCAATAAATCCTAGGAATTAGATCTGCTATCAATATGTCCCCAATGCCAACATTTATTATTATTATTATTTAATTCCCATTACTAAGAGCTTTGGAAGAAACATAAAGAACCCTGAGATTCTGTTATTTGGATAGTTAGTGGGATTCCGTGCAGTCATGTCTGTAAGTGTATCCCTGTTAGGAGACTAGAGTTGTGCAGCAGAAGTTAGTAACAAATAAGCCGCTGAATAGTTACTCACAGCCACCGAAGGTAAAACCAATAATAGCTTTACTTGCATAACAAAAATAGGATAAATAGGCTCCAAACAGACTATAAGCAGTCTTGAAGTATATACACAGTCTATTTACAACACATTGAAGTTACAGTTGCTCAACTCACAATTCACCATGTAGACAGGTAACTAACATACAGACTAGCCACCATCCAATACAGGTCTTCTCTCCAAATACTAAGCACATATAGTAACAGCCAGTAATATCAGGAACAACAGCAGAAACAGTAGAAACAGTAAAACTCAGGAAACATCAGGGAGCATCAGGGAACATCAGGGAGAATTCCGTACTAGTTCCTACTTCCTTATATGGCTGCTTAAAGCAATAGCATCCAATTACCTCTCTCTTACATTTAAAGTAACAGATACATTTGTTACATCATGGCTTATGCTTATATATATACATTGCCAAGCCAAGACTAGGGTTACATCCAGTGGTGGGTTTCAAAAATTGTTTGAACCTACTCTGTGGGTGTGGCCTCCTTTGTGGGAGTGGCTTGCCGCCCATGTGACCGGATGGGAGTGGCTTGCTGCCCATGTGACCGGATATGAAGATACCGACGACACTTGTCAGAACCACCTTAAATTACTTCACACACAACACTGGCATGCATAAGAATATGATGTAAACTTGTTTTTTAAAAGGCATCTTTGGTTTGCATTAAAACAACTTCAACACACACAATGTTCTGATTGCACCACAAACGCAGTAGTCATCCTTACCTTTCACAGAGGCACTGAGTTTTATAATTATGAGCATGATAGTGTAGAATAATCATATCCAAGGACCAGTGGTGGGTTTCAAAAAATGTTGGAACCTCTTCTGCAGGTGTGGCCTGCTTTCCGGGTACACTGGTGGAACCTCTTCTAACCGGTTCAGTAGATTTAACGAACCGGTTCTACCGAATAGGTGCGAACTGGTAGGAACCCACCTCTGGTTACATCCCTAACAATATCTATGTTCTGGGAATCATAGTGGCTTTTTTCTCAATATGAATCATCTCCGTGGAGAACAGAGAATCTTAAAAAAAACATCCCAACCTTTGTCCATTAGGACACAGAAGGGGGAGGAAGCCATGTTTTACAGTCAGGTCTCAGCAAAATACCAAAAGATCCTGCTGAAACACAATCTAGCTTTAAAAAGTTATTTATATTTCAATTATATAAAGGTCAAGGTAAGGATTTATTTTTGTATCTTGACAGTAACTTTCTAATTAGAGCTGATGAGTCTGAGAGAAATAGCTGATTAGCAAAATTGCTTCTTTATTAAATTGTTTTCCAAAGTTGTCAAGCACAGACTAAGAGAGCAGCATAAGTGAAGTGGTGCAGAAACCTAACGGGTCTCACATTTGTGGCTCTAACTACCAAAGTCAAACAAAAGGGGGAAACAAACACTTACATTTGATATTTGGGGACTTGCAGAATGAAAAATTTGTCAAAGTCTGACATTCAATTATTTGTGCTTGTATTTTTTTTATGAGTCAATTATTTCTCAAGCTGGCCTCTTGCTCCTCCTGTCTCTTTCCCGCTGGAAACATACCTTTTAAAACAACCAAAGATTAAATGCTATGATAGATTTGCAAAATCGTGGTGATGCTCAGTTAATAAGAAGGGGAATATGCTAAACTCCGCAGTTGGATGGCATCTATATTATGCTAAACACTGAACGTCATGCAAAAATGACAGGAGGGGAGAGGAAATTTCAGAATGAAGGGGGGGGGGGGAATATCAAATCATTTTCCAGTTTGGGGGTCAGTGACTGAATTAAAGCACTTGGACTTTCTGATAGGAGGGGTATTATCAGAAAGACAAGGTCTTGACACACATACCAATCATAAGATGAAAGCTTCTGGCTACCTCCAACAAGCCTGTGGCATTTTTGATCAAGAAACCTTAGCCTAAAATAATACTATTAATCAGGATTTGATAGTTGATTCATGGTGACTGCCAGGTCAGGAATAATTTAACATATACTCCTTTACTCTGTCAAGAATTAAACAGCTTGGGTATCATTAGTCAGAGAAACATTCCCTCTCCCTGTCATATTTACCTATCTAAAAACCTAAACATGTTCCTGAAGTTTGACAGACTTTTCTCCTCACCACATTGTAAAAAAGATGTTAAGATTCCAGAACGAGTTCAGAGAAGAGCAACAAAGATGATTAGGGGATTGGAGGCTGAAACCTATGAAGAATAGTTGCAGGAACTGGGTATGGCTATTTTAATGAAAAGAAAGACTAGGGGCAGAGGTGAGTTGCTCCTGGTTTGGCCTGGTTCAGCCGAACCATTAGTATTGTCAGCGGGAAGCTCCACCCACCCACCCACCCACCCGCATGCGCAGAAGCATCATGCGTGCAAGAGAGAGCATGCATACACAAGCGAACTGGTAGTCAGTACGAAGCCCCTACTGACTAGGGGTGACATGATAGCAGTGTTCCGATATCTCAGGAGTTGCCACAAAGAAGAGGGAGTCAAGCTATTCTCCAAAGCACCTGTTGGTAGGACAAGAAGCAATGGATGGAAATTAATCAAAGAGAGAATCAACCTAGAACTAAGGTGAAATTTCCTGACAGCTAGAACAATTAATCAGTGGGACAGAAGTTGTGAATACTCCAACACTGGAAATTTTTAAGAAGAGATTGGATATCCATTTGTCTGAAGCGGTGTAGGGTTTCCTACCTAAACAGGGGATTGGACTAAAAGACCTCCAAGTTCCTTCCAACTCTGTTATTCTGTTTCTATAAAGCTTTGAAGTCCTGGTTCCCCCCCCCCCCAAGCACTGGAATAAGATTGGATAACTACACATTTGAAGTTTGAAAATACTGGGTTATTGTTGTTTTCGTTGTTATTGATGTATTTAGTTTTATAGTATTAATATGTCATTTTAACTTTGAATGGGAGCCACCCACAGCAGAAGTTAGACGATGGAGGGCTATAGAAATATTTTAAATAAATACATAAAATAAAGATCATGATGTCACCAAACCCTCCTTTATATACTTTCACTGGAAGCAATAAGTAGTTATCTCTGGGAGAGAAGGCCTTTTCTGTTGAACCTGTTAAACTAGAATAGGTAGTAACTGGATCAATAGTAGTAGGAAAAAAACCTGGATTGTACATAAAACAGACATATCAACTTGGCTTGCATGTGGCTGCAGTTGGCTGCTTAATTGTCTTGTGTAGGAAAATCTGTGAAATGTTTCCTATATTCCTTAAAATATGATCAAGCAACACAGTGGTGGGATTCAATTTTTTTTACTACTGCTTCTGTGGGTATGGCTTGATGGGCATGACTTGGTGGGTGTGGCCGGGGAAGGATACTGTAAAATTCCCATTCGCTCCCCACTCCAGGGGAAGCTTATTGCAAAATCCCCATTTCCTCCCAATCAGCTGGGACTCGGGAGGCAGAGAATAGATGGGGGCGGGGCCAGTCAGAGGTGGTATTTATCTGTTCTCCGAACTACTCAAAATTTCCGCTACCAGTTCTCCAAAATTGGTCAGAACCTGCTGGATACCACCTCTGAAGCAACACAATATATCGTTCCTTTGGTCCTAACTTGTTCTTCAGGTTTAGCCTTTGACTTTGCTTTTCAGTTCTCAGCCAGTTTAACTACTATTCTTGCCCCTGTTTATGCACTCATCATACATACTGCTGCATACATTCAGCTATTCTCTACAATGCCTAGTTGATTAGGCATCATAAATGACATGGGTTTCCTCATGCATTACTTTCATTAATGTTGCTAGTCTACTTACAACCTATACATGCCACCTGTATGAATCAGCCCTTTTTTGCATGAATCCAATTGGTTTTTTAGGTAGCCTTGTCCTGAATATTCTTCTTTCCTTGCTTATAGTTAAAAGTTATTTGGTGCAGATGATGTGGAAATAAGGAAGAGCTAAACAAACACCATATCTTGCACATTATATGCAGACAGTATTATCTAAAATCTAACCAAGTCAATAACTCTTTGAATTATCTCCTGGACAGGAATTAATTTAAATAATGTCCAGTTGGTGAATAACATTTGTGGCATGTCACAAATCCTCTCCTGGTGTTCAGATAACATTTAGCTGAGGACAACAACATTCAAATTTAAAATAATAAAATATAAGCCTGACAGGTGCTGGTGGAATTGCTGGTCTGATAGATGATTAACTGATATAGTTGTGTAACATTTCAATGAGATGAGCTGACACCATTCAGGAAGTTAGCCAAATACAATAATAACTTTTATTTATAGCTGTTTAATTCTTTGTTCCACTTGCTGGATGAGTTTCATTTTCAGAAAGATAAATTAGAGATTTAGTTCTGTATGTTCTGGGATATGTTCCAAAGACACTTATTTCTCAAAAGTCAGCAATCTGTCAATTAGGAGCTCTATTAAGAGGATTTTGTAGATTTGGCTTTAGTGTCAGAAATGGCAGGTGGAGGGCAAAAATTGGATAGCTCTGACACCTAACCTGCTGGGAGTAATGAAGGGAGGAGTTGTTTATGGAATACAACCCACATTTAGCCTTGTAAGAAAAGAGAGCCGAGGTGGCGCAGTAGTTAAATGCAGCACTGCAGGTTACTTCAGCTGACTGCAGTTCTGCAGTTCGGCTGTTCAAATCTCACCGGCTCAGGGTTGACTCAGCCTTCCATCCTTCCGAGGTGGGTAAAATGAGGACCCGGATTGTTGTGGGGGGCAATATGCTGACTCTGTAAAACCGCTTAGAGAGGACTGAAAGCCCTATGAAGCGGTATATAAGTGCTATTGCTATGAAGCGGTATATAAGTGCTATAACTGCTATTGCTATTGCTATTGCTAAAACCAATTGAAACACCTTTCTTGAGTTTGCAAAGTCTGGGCCAAAAATTATGGTTTCTGAGTAGTCTATGACAACTCATCACAGCCAACTCACCAGCGCCACCTCGCCATAGCCAACTTACTCTGGCCAAGTCACCACAGCCAACTCGCCATGGGGCAATCCCCATGGAACAAGAGTGAAGAAATAATCCAATAAAATCATTAAAGAAAGGAATGCCAAAGGTGTGAAAAAGTGAAATATAAATAACAGATTTTTTTAAAAAAAATAATAATAATAATTGTTCAATTGTCCCATAGCAAGTTGTCCTGTGGCGAGTTGTCCATGGCAAGTTGGCTGTGGCAAGTTGTCCCATTCCAGTTCCTGAGAGGCACGGAGTGCCGAAAGGGACCGTGCATGTGTGCGTCGGAGATGCGATCTGGAAGAGGAGTTGCCTGGTGCACATGTACATGCCAGAAATGGCATGCACATGCACACCGGGCAACTCCTCTTCCGATTTCTGGTGCGCATGTGCACACAACAATCAGCTGGACCAGCTCTTTCTGGCACTGCCACATGCACGAAGGCCAGCTGATTATCATGCGCATGCACATCAAAAACCCAGAAAACGTGCTGAGTGACATGGCTCTGCATGCCACTTTGGGCACATGTGCCATAGGTTCACTGTCACAGATTTAAGTGCTATTAAGTATGGCAGATGTTTCAGCTGAGAAAGAAACCTACAGGGAGAGTAGGAGGTCCTACTGAAGCAATGGAAGTCTTCTTAGCTGTCAGCAATGCTGAGGTGTAATGGAGAGCAGAGGGAGTGGCCTTGAGGGACAGGAAGAAGAGATACTACTGTGGCAATGGTCAGATTAAAATAAGCCTGAGTCTGAATCAAGACTGTAAGCTCACATCCCAAAGATTAAGAGCTGAGAGAATAAGGCTAGAACCTTTTGCTCAAGAAAGAATTGGCAGAGTGGTTGATATCTATGCTGTGTCCAATGAATGTATAGCCAGTACAGACCATGGACGTTTAAGGGTAAGCATTTTTGTTTTACATATATATATATATACCTGAAACAAGGGAGAGGCCTAGTTCATTAGGACAATGAAATTCACAGTGATTGCCTTGTTGGGTGTTTATCAGGTAGGGATGGCGTATTACCTAATTTTCCCTTACATGGCTGCATTCTGAGCCTGATAATGTATATTCACAAGTGCAGACATAGTTATCACTTATTGAAACCACTGATGATACCGCCATTTGCATCAGATTGACCTTGAGGAAGGTGTGCCGAAGTGCAACCAAAGCTATGACATTGTTGCAAGACCAGATGGAAATCATATATGAGCAATGCACGAAGCGGTATGGAAATTATACCCCTTCATATAGAAGATTTAAAATCATCGAGGAAGCCTTATTTTTCCCTTATGATGGAAACAAAGCTCCCTTGAAGCTTATGTTTTTGTGTGGAGGTCTAGGCCTAACAGGTTTGCCTTATGTGTGGAAGGTGAGATGTGCAATTGGATATGTTGAAAGTCCTCCCCATATGAGACTGCTACAATTAAGACAAAAGAGAAATGTGGCTGGACCTCTAAAGCCTGGAAGTCTTACACCAATAGCGCTTGAACCGAACAAGAGAGAGGGAAATGTCTTTTTTAATTTAATGCAAATAATCTCTTTGTGTACAAAGGAGAGACTACAGTCTCTGATAGAATGACAACATGTTTTGTGGAAATACCAGTGCCTGGAAATCATCAGAGAACCAAATAACTATACTCTCTTCCATAATCAGTATTTTTGGGAGTCCATGCAAGCCCAATAAGTGTACTCGTCAGAAAAAAACTGGTGGTAGAGTTGAAAACAGTATTGCCTGCTTATGATTGTGTACATTGCACACCCCCTGAAGAAAAATCATCTATGTGCAAGTGCCCACTGAACATGTTTTTGCTTGTACTGAAGCAGAAGGGCTAGAGGCTGCAGGGCCATGGTTATAGTTACCTAGGGATGTGTTTTATTCTGTGGCTTGTATTCTTATGCATGCTTATCTTCGCATGCAATAGGAGGTTCATACACTATCGGAGGCTTGACTACTCATATGGTAGTAACGCATTGCAATGATAGACTGTTTTTTATTGTGAGAGGATGAATCAATGTACTTTGCACTTGTATTTTGTGCACGCAACTGTATTCTTTGTATCCAGGTTATGACGCATATGATATGTCATTTTGTGTATTTACAGTGTGCCTATGCACCTTGTAGGGATTCTCATTTGCTTGGGAATCCACCTGCGCAGGTGTAATAAAATGGCTGTTTTCTGTTGCCATAGCCTCCTTGACCATTTTTTGGTATGAAGAAATTATATCTGGGATATTTTTCTCACAAGAGCTGAAGCACATTGAGATTTACAAGATTCTGTTACTATAACTTTACAATAATATTGGGACTAAGCTGCATGATATTCATTTCCTAGTCAAATCTAGACTGCATGACTGACAGGTGGTGGGAATGGACAGGGACATCTCAAACAAAGGTAGTGTGTCATCTCTCCTCTTCATATAACACTCACTTCTTAAGATGTAGAAAATGAATTAGGTATGGAATTTGTCTGCTTATTTTCCTTCCAGCCTCCCAAATACCACTACAGCTTTATGTTCTGCCTTCCACTCATGGGACTGTCATAAAAATAGTTATTTGCATCCCTTTATGAAAATCCTTGCAATCCCACTCTGCCACAAGATTTGGATAAATTGGATAACTTCATCTTATTTTTTCTCAGTTACTCTTTCCTTGTTTGTTGTTAGTTGCAAAGTCGTGTCCGACCCATCGCAACCCCATGGACAATGTTCCTCCAGGCCTTCCTGTCCTCTACTCCATCCAGCCACCTCATTCTCTGTCGTCCCCTTCTTCTTTTGCCTTCAATCTTTCCCAGCATTAGGCTCTTCTCCAGTGAGACCTTCCTTCTCATTTGGTGGCCAAAATATTTGAGTTTCCTCTTCAGGATCTGACCTTCTAAAGAACAGTCAGCATTGATCTCCTCTAGGACTGATGGGTTTGATCGCCTTGCAGTCCAAGGAACTCTCAGGAGTCTTCTGTAGTTCAAAGGCTTTAATTCTTTGGTGCTCAGCCTTTCTGATGGTCCAGCTTCCACAGCCATACATTGCAACTCTTTCCTTAGTCATTTACTTTTTCAACTCTTTTAACAGAATAACAAAATAAAAACAGAATAACAGAATAACAAAATAATAGAATAACAAGAGTTGGAAGGGACCTTAGAGGTCTTTTAGTCCAATCCTCTGTTCAAGCAAGAACCCTTATACTATTTCACACAAATGGTTGTTTTGGAATAGATGATCTCTTCCTGGAATTATACCTTTATAGCTGTTGAAAGACCCTGAATCAAATTAGCTCCCAAAAATGGTTTTCTCCCATGCGTGTTGCTTCTCGCCAGGCCAATGACATCCATTGTTCTATGAAAATTGATTCTGTGGAATTATTTTGTTGGCTTTTTATTTATTACAATCAACTTTGTGGGCTGCCAGTTTAGTAGCAATTTTCTTCCAGATCCTTTTTAGCAGCAGTCTAATTAAACGACGAACAACAGCACAAAAGATTTTTTTCCCTTTTGTCAGAGCTATTGAATATGTTAGAATGTCTTTGTACTGAACTATATTTGACACACACTCTCTCTCTCTCTTTTGGATAGCTTCTTCTCTTTAAAAGAGATATGGTTTTAACATCCTTTTCTCCACGGGTAGAGAAATTATCTGTATGGAACATGACCAATGGAGGTGGATGAGAATTTCATTTTTTTTTTTTAAAAAATAAATCACATTGATAAATTTGATGATGGGGAAATTTGGGGCAAAAAAATAAACTGATGGTTCTGTTCCTAGCACACTAGATAGAATGAAGTAATTAAACTAATTCAATTTAAATGAAATATAGAATACAATACAATAGCAGAGTTGGAAGGGACCTTGGAAGTCTTCTAGTCCAACCCCCTGCCTAGGCAAGAAACCCTATACCATTTCAGACAAATGGCTATCCAACATCTTCTTAAAGACTTCCAGTGTTGAGGCATTCACAACTTCTGGAGGCAAGCTGTTCCACTGATTAATTGTTCTAACTGTCAGGAAATTTCTCCTCAGTTCTAAGTTGCTTCTCTCCTTGATTAGTTTCCACCCAGTGCTTCTTGATCTACCGTCAGGTGCCATGGAGAATAGTTTGACTCCCTCTTCTTTGTGGCAATCCCTGATATATTGGAACACTGCTATCATGTCTCCCCTAGTCCTTCTTTTCATTAAACTAGACACACCCAGTTCCTGCAACCATTCCTCATATGTTTTAGAACCCTATATTGTAGAAAGTCAGCACCTATCCTCCTAGAAGAATGGAATATTTTGAGGAATTTTTTTTTTTTAAGCAGAATATCATATTTCTCTAAATGACAAATGGAGAAACATTTTTTTAGAGACAGAAAACAGCCTCTGCTCTTTTTTAATAGCCTCAAGCAGAAACTGGGAAGGGCAGCTTTTAGAAATGAAGATTTGGTAATCCATTCAAGACAGGATATTTTGAAACTCCTTGCAGCAAAGCTAACAAAGGCAGAGTGATAGGATTAAAAGCAGCCCCTCAACCAAGATTCAACACAGGATGAAAGCCGTTAAGCCAAAGGTTGAGCAGATTAGCTCAGACAAGCACCTTTGCATTTCCTCTTTTGCCTGTAGAGCCAGCTATGATCCCTACATAACCTCTACAGGACCCCATAAGAATCTGACAACAGCCAATAGAATATTAAAGGGCATGTTCTTGCACAGGAACAGGAAACTCAAGTGCAAAGCCCAAAGAAAATATAACCCTCACACTCTCAACTCCATTTTTTTTCAGCTGCCCAGAACAACAAACCCATGTGGTTCTGCTTCATCAATAAACCATCTTTCCAATCAGCTTCCAATGTTTCCAGTGTCTTTCTTCCAGACTGGAACTGAACTAGATGGATATTTCTTCCAACAATTTAACCGCTAATGCAAAAGCATTGGAGGGATGTAGCATTGGCTTTTTACTCCTTCCCTGCTCTACCGACAAGCTTAGGAGAGGATTCTAAATGAATGACCATAAGTACCGGTACTTCTTTAAAATTCCATCAGTTTCTTCGATGCTTACAGATTGCATACTTTAGATCAATACTACAGCAAGCCTAGCAATATTGCTTAAATAATAACAAAAATAATTACACTGAGGGAAGGGGTTCAGGAAATTGAACTGGCAACATGTTGTTTGCGACCACTGAGAGCA
This sequence comes from Thamnophis elegans, assembly GCF_009769535.1. Classification (NCBI taxonomy): domain Eukaryota; kingdom Metazoa; phylum Chordata; class Lepidosauria; order Squamata; family Natricidae; genus Thamnophis; species Thamnophis elegans. The sequence continues at coordinate 67,579,466 of NC_045547.1, forward strand.
AAAATGAAAGATGGAAAAATCCATATAGTAAGGATTTCCATCCTGTGGTTACCCAACCAAATTAAATCAAACAGAATCTAGAATTACATCATCTATTAATTCTATCTTAGAAGCATGTGTCATCTCAGTACAAACAATTATTTTTTTAAGACTGTTGTACCATATTTAAATAACTTCCATTTTATTTTAGTCTCGTTTTTCCACTTAGCAAAGGCCTGCAACAGATTAGCACACAATGGTTTCCTAGAAACAAGAGAGAAAAGTTTCAGAGAAACATCGTGAACTCATGAGGCATCATATAGGCAATGTAAAAAGAAATCTACAGAACATAAAGGCAGCAATATCAATAAATTGTGACTAATATTGGATATTGAAGGAAATGTTATACGTACGTACGTACATACATACATACATACATACATACATACATACATACATACGGTAAAGGTTCTCGTTGCACATATGTGCTAGTCGTTCCCGACTCGAAGGCTCATCAACCAAAGAGCCAGCACTGACTGAAGATGTCTTTGTGGTCATGTGGCCAGCATGACTAAACACCAAAGGCGCACAAAACGCTGTTACCTTCCCACCAAAGGTGGTCCCTATTTTTCTATTTGCATTTTTACATGCTTTCGAACTGCTAGGTTGGCAGAAGCTGGGACAAGTAACGGGAGCTCACTCTGTTAAGTAGCGCTAGCAATTCAAACTGCCAAATTGCTGACCTTTCTGATCAACAAGCTCAGCGTCTTAGCCACTGAGCCATCACGTACGTACGTACGTACGTACGTACATACATACATACATACATACATACATACATACATACATACATACCAGTGGTGGAATTTAGCCAGTTTGCACCTTTTTGGGAGAACCAGTTGTTAACTTTCTAATCAGTTTGGAGAACCGGTTGTTGTAAGAAATCTCATTTTGGTTTTTTCCACTTTACAGGGCTAATTCTGTAAGGAAGGCAAGAAGGAAACATTCTGGTATAGTTTCTAGCCTACTCTTTATTGCCCTGCTTACAGAAACTGCCTCTCCGGTTAACACTTATTACATTGTAACAGCTAAGGTGAAGCGCCCATCGATGTGAGTGATGCTGAGTTGGCCACACACACCCCAGTCACATGACCACCGAGCCACGCCTACCCATCTGGTCATTAGGGCAGAGAACCGGTTGTTAAATTATTTGAATCCCACCACTGATACATACATATTACCATCTGAATGATATGACATTCTTCCTGATTATTAATTTATGATGGAGGAGGAAAAGGAGGGGACAGAAGAGAAGGAGCACATTTTTTCATATCTTTGGATTCAGATTCTGAATCTTAGCTACCTCTTGCCATTTGTTTGATATACAATACACTTTGTATATCGAACCTTCTACTTGTAGATCTATAAAATATATGTATTCCAGCAGCAGCAGCAATAACAACAGCAACAACAGAAACAGTTGAAAAAGAAAAAAAAAAAGACCTTTCCTGGCAACTTCTGATGAGATAAAAAAATAAAATTAAAAAAACATGCAATCCATTTGGTTGTAACCATGTGGAAAAATAAAATTGCTGAACCAAGGAAAAGATTACAATATTAATCCAGATAATGGATTTGGGGAACAAGAACTGTTAGATACTTGCTCTAATTACAGTGGTTTCCACCAAGGTCCTCTGTTCCAGCGGGAACAGAGGTTTAATCCTATTGGTCAAAGGGTCTGACAGCTCCCTATAAAAGGGCTGCTGTAAGCCTCAACCTTCGCTGGATTGTTCTCACTTGTTGTACTTAATAAAGAGCTGTTGTTACCGTTAAGCCTGTGTGTGCCTATCCATTACCCAATCTAACACTGGCGACAAAGGTGGGATTGGAAGGCAACTAGGTGAACCAAAAAAAGTGTAGCAATCCAGCAAGTACATCCAGTCCAAAGCTCAGTGCAGCTTCGAGCAGCCATTTTTGAGCGGCAAACTCAAAACGACAAAGGTGGGATTGGAAGGCAACTAGGTGAACCAAAAAAAGTGTAGCAATCCAGCAAGTACATCCAGTCCAAAGCTCAGTGCAGCTTCGAGCAGCCATTTTTGAGCGGCAAACTCAAAACGCCCTTAGTTCACAAAATGGCCATGCATGTCCCACCGACTCTGTATGACCCAGTCACAGAGCACTGGGACTCATACATGCTATGATTTGACTGCTTCCTAGAGGCAAACAACCTCATGGGCCTTTCTTAAGGCCACAAGAAGAACATGTTCCTATGATTGGGAACTGTTCAAGATGGCAAAAGACCTCTCTGATCCGACACAGCTACAATCAGTCACCTGGTCCATGCTCCAGCAGACGCTGATGACCCACTATGCCCCCAAGCCATCCAAGCACGTTCACCAACATGAGTTTAACATCAGGAACCAGAAAGAGGGCAAATCGATCAACAAGTATGTTGCGGCACTTCACAAGGCCGCAGCGTACTGCGAGTTCCTAGACCAGAACGAGCTGATTCTGGACCGCATAATTTGTGGCGTGTGGGACATGAACCTTCAGAGGAGGTTACTCGCTAAATCTAACCTCACTTTGCAGATTGCCTTGGACGAAGCCAGGGCATCCGAATCAGCCGTCAAATCTATTGAGACCAAAGTGCTCCACAAGAGGCGCGAAAGAGTAGACGTGTACATCATGAGGCTACAGAGCCTGAGAGCTCAGAAGGAGAGAAAGATGACAGCTGCCGCATGCGCAGTAGCCGCGCCCAGCCGGTGTCCAAATTCAAACTGCATCTCCCACCTTGCGCTAGCTATGGAGGAGACCATTGGCTTTCCATTTCCGTGACGCAACCTGCCAGCGCTGCGCGTGAAAGGGGCACATCACCAAGGTGTGCCGGAGCGAATTCCCTGCTACTACGTGGCAGCCTAGAAGCGCACCAAACCACCAACCGAGGCCCAACCAAGAGGCCTGGCAGAAGCCACCAGGGCGTTCAGAGGGTGACAATCGAGTCACCTACCATACGTCAATCGTCCAAGTCCGCACCAGGCAGCCAAAAAAGCTGAAGGTCACAGTCCTCATCGAGGACTCTCCATGCGAGATGGAGATAGACACCAGGTCATCTCTGACCATCATGCCATGGTCTACCCTCAAGCAGGCTTTCCCTAGCCTGAAGAAACAACATCTATGCACCCCTGAAATCTGTCTATGAGATTACCAGGGCAATCGGGTCCTCATTGTGGGCTAAGGCACCTTTCAGGTCAAATTCAAGGAGTTCAGTGACGGTGGTCAGCAGCAACCTGCAGAGCCTCCTGGGGCTGGACTGATTCAAAGCCCAAAGAAGTGACCGGTATCAACGCTGTGAAAGACAATGGCACTGAAGCCATCTTTAAGGAGTTTGAGAACGTCTTTGGCACCGGTCTGGCTAAGTATGAGCTTCCACCAAGCGGAGCTGCAGAGCAAACAGGTCCGTCCAATCTGTCCAAAGAACATCCTCCGACTGAACTGTGCAGGTCTGGCAGAGCTACCCAAAAGCCCGCCTACCTGCATGACTATGTTACTAGTAGGATTATTCCATCCAAGAGGGAGGGGTGTTAGATACTTGCTCTAACTACAGTGATTTCCACCAAGGTCCTCTGTTCCGGTGGGAACAGAGCTTTAATCCTATTGGTTGAAGGGTCTGACAGCTCCCTATAAAAGGGCTGCTGTCAGACTCAACCTTAGCTGGATTGTTCTCACTTGTTATACTTAATAAAGAGCTGTTGTTACTGTTAAACCTGTGTGTGCCTATCCATTACCCAATCTAACAAGAACTTCAACCCTTCATTGGGTTCAGTATTAAAGCTGAACCAGTCCTTAAATTTAAAGAGAAAGTGATGGGACTGAACGAAGGCAAAGAAGACTATCTGAGGAAGCAGAAGGAGCAGGAAGAGTTGGCTTAGAAACAGAAAGAATCCAGGGGCAGAAGAAAGAAAGAAGCAGAAAGGGCATAACTACTCATCATGATTAGGAACATTTCTCCTTGCAATCATTACTGCCACTAAGACAGCAGAGTGGCTTGCCAAGGTAATTAATTGGCATCTTGTCAACTTGGATAAGGTATTATTTTTGCAATTTTGATAAAGCAACCCACTGGGAAGAAGCTAAGAAAAAGTGGCTTTGTGATGTATGAAGGAGAGATTATGCACACAGAAATGTGAGTGAGATATTTGCAAAGCCAATTACAGAGAACACATTTGCCAAGGGAGAGGGAAGAGTTGTTTTCCTGAGTAGGTATAATTTCCTTTCTTCCATCCTTCCCATCCAGAGTTAGATAGGGCTAAAACTTGGGGAGTAGATAGGAACGTTTGTGTCCGTGTTTATTGACCTGAACACATTCATTCATTCATATAACCATGTTGCTTGTATCTTTATCATTTATATTGTTTATTGATTCCTAGCATGATTTGATTTCTTATTAGTAACCTATGACTATCACTAAATGTTGCATCTTATGATTCTTGATGAATAAATTTATTTTTTTCTTTATGTACACTGAGAGCAAAGACAAATTCCTTGTGTGTCCAATCACACTTGGCTAATAAATAATTCTGTTCTGTTCTGTTCTGTTCTATTCTATTCTATTCTAATGTATCACTTTCTGGCAATGTAAGAAGGAAGTGAAAAGGAGTGTAGTCTGAATTAAGAGGAGAAAAAGGTAGATTTAAAATGTACAATGAGACAAAGATTGTGATTGTTTTTGGTGAAATGAATATTTTGGGGATGGGAGAGCCATTCCTAAAATAATATAATAATATAATTTTCTCATAAATTATAGTTTGGCTCTCAACTGTATTGTAAGAGACTAATATAGGCATCCATTTCTGTTACCACAATTTAATTTTTATATCTATTTATTTGTATGATAAAACAAAACGTATTTTTGTCATTTAAGTGTCATTGTACTTGGCGTTTTCATAAGTGTTGAATGCTTACATTATTTTAAAAAATATTTTGTAGCTTTAGGTATTTAATCTCTCTCTCTCTCTCTCTCTCTCTCTCTCTCTCTCTCTCTCTCTTTCACTCTCTCTCTCTCTCTCTCTCTCTCTCTTGCACACACACAAACACACACACACAGTTTTGTCTGTCTGTCTGTGTGTCTGTCTATCTATCTATCTATCTATCTATCTATCTATCTATCTATCTATCTATCTATCTATTATCTATCTATCTATCTATTATCTATCTATCTATCTATCTATCTATTATCTATCTATCTATCTATCTATCTATCTATCTATCTATCTATCTATCTATCTATCTATCTATCATTTCCCATAGACTCATGTGAGGGAACCTAACCTTAAAAATAACTTTACAAATGGAAATTACTTTAATAAAACAGCTTAACATTCACCCATTGTGACCAATGAAAGATGAATTTTTATTATTTCTAAACCTGCAAATAACTAGAATGATACAAAAGTGCCAATATAACCATGTATGTTTCCTACTACATTTGATCATTATAGATACTATGCACGCTGCCAGGATGAACAAGAGCCTCCTATATGGTATAAACCTTTGGTAGTCAGATCATGTGTCACTGATTGTTTATATTGTAGATTGAGAAGAGTAATTAGAATTGACTTCTGTGTGAATAATGTGTGTTCATTATGGCTAGCTGACCATCAAGATGTGAAGGACAACTGGGAAGTTGGCAAGTGTGATTAGAACTGATAAGTTAGAGTGCTACAAAGAATGAAAACAGATGAGAATGCTATCTTTGGTTTAGATTTGCTCACAAAGTAATGCTAGGCATATGGCTATGGAGTAAACATCAAAATGAATCAACGTTTCCTTTCACCTCTGGTGAACACAATTGTCAGGCATTCATGGTTAAATGAATAGTTTTATTTTTGGATTGTTAAGCCCTTAAGGAATATCTTATTTCCTCAGGTCAATAGAACCACAACTCCTATTCCTATTCCTAGAATTCCTGAGATGTTCTATGGTGAGGATATAATTGAAATATAGTATCATCTCGTCTCTTCAGACTGAAGTATTACTCTGTGCTTTCTCTCTTTCTCTCTCTCTCTCTCTCTCTCTCTCTGCATGTGAGCATATCAGCACATTTCATTTATGTTGCTTTAACTTTTCCTTTAACTGAAAAAATCATTAGACCCTCAGCTAATTCTGTATTCAGAAAAAAGTGCCTGATACAATGAATTGCACAAACAAGTATATATAACATGTTATATATATTGCAATACAGCTAAATATATACAGGGTGAGGAAGACTTCAAAGTGCTTTAAAATAAATAATTAATAACAAGACATGAAGATAATAATAATAACCCGTATTAACCATTAGCACCAGTCAATGGTATTTGTGATGCATTTTTGAATGTTCAGTTGACTGAGTTTCATGTTTAATGAATAACAACAACAACAACAACAACAACAACAACAACAACATAGCAACTTATGAGAGGCATAATATTTCAATATTCCATTTGTATTTCAGTTGGTATGTTTTTGGACTGAAACAGTTGGTATATTCTTGCAACTAGAGAAGAGTGGAAAAGGTGGAAATACTTGATAAAAGTTGTTTGGCTGTTTATTACCAATTTGCATTTTAAATCCAAATCCCTACACAAGATGTTTATTCATTCTCTCCTACACACTAGTCTTCTGTTCCAATCTTAATAAATTAAATTTCACAATTCTGTCAGTCATTCAGCATATTAAATACCCAGAGATACATTTTGTTAAACAACTTTGGAGAAATAGAGTACCTCATTCCATGCAAAATAAAGGAAGCATCTGTAGAAGCTGAATTAAGCTACAGACAAAATAAGAACAGGGGGGAGAGTGAATCTTCACTGCGGTTCTCCATATTGCCAATAGAGAGGAAATTCATTTTTTTTCTTTTATTGTTAGTTAAATTTATAATACTTTTTCTCCAAGATGTCATCCATAGGGATAATTCTTCATTTTATCCCCAAAGGCATTTGAGTTAGGTTGGAACAAAGCAGGGTTATTGACTCAAAATAATACATGGTTGTAAAGACACTTTAACTTGGCTTTTTTCCAGTCCTATCCAGCATCTTTACTATTGTACAACATGAAGAGGTTTTTCAACTGTTTTGTTGATGTACTTTCCATTCATCTTTAAGCTTCCAGAAAACAGCACAAGCATGAAATTTGCTGATCCATGTCTCTATTGTCTACATCCCAATTATTGACAGTCCACTGGCTTCCCCCCCTCCTCCTCCTCCTCCTCCTCCTCCTCCTCCTCCTCCTCCTCCTCCTCCTCCTCCTCCTCCTCCTCCTCCTCCTCCTCTTATTCTTATCCTTATTTTTCCTCCTCTTCTTTTTCTTTTTCCTAGTGTATTCCCGCAGGTGCTAGGTCAGGGGTGGGTTCCTACTGGTTCGCGGTTGATAGTGTCTTGCAATCTCTGTTTTGGATGTCCCAAGGTTGCCGGCCATTGATTTCTAGTTGGTAGGCTGACTTGGTAATGGTGGAAGGTGCTGCTCGTATGGACATACCAGTGGAGTCTGCCTATTCTCATCTTCTCTATAATTGATGAAACACCAAAATGCTGTCAAATGGTGTCATGTGTGATGTGGTCAAGAAGGGAGATGCCTGATATCCAACAAAGCGTTCACATTTCCATAGAATGAAGATAACTTTTGGTCCCTGTTGTTTCTGCCCAGCATTCATTGCCATACAGTGAAACAGGGTGGATGGTTGTCTTGTAAATCTTAGATTTAAAATGGGTTGGCATTTGTCTGTCACATAACACACCGGTGAGATCTCACCAATGAATCCAGGCTGCATTCACCCTTGCTCACATCTTACCATTGATGACTTCCTTCTTAGGTAATATATGACAAAGCCTAGAAGATTTTGCACATCTTGAGACTGTCATCAGGCAGTGTTGGAATAAGGGGAAAATGGAACAGCACAGGTTTCTTAAGTCGGTGTGTTTCCTGGGCCGGGCACAAACCCATCTAAAATTGCTCTGATGATTGAGGTAGCTTATATCAGATAGATGGGTAGAGCAATATATTAGTAGAAGGTCACCCAATGCAGTCTTGGAATCCCAATTTGGACAAATGATGAATGAAACACAAACACGAAAGGAGAAATAATACATCTCTTTCATCTTTCACAATTGATGGAAGATGCTTAAAGGAAACATCAGACGACAGCATCACCCCACCTCCTATCAGCATCTCTTTCAAACTGCAAAGTACAAGGCTGTCCATGAAGACGCATTTTCAAGTTGTTTGCAGGTAATGGAGAAAGCTGCAAAGAAGCAGTGAAGCAAAAGGTAAGTGAAGCAATGACCACTTATTTTCATTCTTAGAAATGAAAGAGCTATACTGCTATGTGACGCACCTTCTACAAAGTACTTTACCCTAAACTTTATTAAAGAAAAACATTCCTTCATACATCAACATAGTTTTGTTGTCTCTCTGCACATAATAATGACATGCTGCTATATTTTTTTCTGTTTAGGGTGACATTTTGGCCCTACATCTGAATGAAACAATTCACTGCATCACAAGAATGGTGTCATAAGAGGAGTGGGTAAAAGTAAAATAAATAATCTTTTACAGAAATTTGCTTCTCAGGGCTAAGAAAATAAAACTGAAAGTGAAATTCCACCTGTAGGTATAGTTATTTGTCTTCTCCCTGAAAGGAAAATTTGCATTCATATGAGATTAGTTTAACTTATACAATCAAGATATTAATGTCTCACTATTCTTATCAAATGTCTTGCCTCTGAACTTAGCTTTAGAATAGTTCTAACACATACAATGTTAGGGGCTCAGTGGCTTAGTGGTCAAGACGCTGAGCTTGTCGATCAGAAAGGTCAGCAGTTCAGTGGTTCGAATCCCAAGTGCTGCATAATGCAGTGAGCTTCCATTACTTGTCCCAGCTTCTGCCAACCTAGCAGTTCGAAAGCATGTAAAAATGCAAGTAGAAGAATAGGAACTAACTTTGGTGGGAAGGTTATAGCGTTCTGTGCACCTTCAGCATTTAGTCATGCCAGCCACATGACCATGGAGACATCTTCAGACAGCGCTGGCTCTTCAGCTATGAAATGAAGATGAGTACAACCTTAGAGTTGGGAACGACTAGCACATATGAGCGAGGGGAACCTTTACCTTTACCTTTAACACAGGGAATAATACTGGCTATTAATTGAACAATTAATTTTTTCAGTCCTAGATTCATCTCCTAGAAGATTATCGTTGAAGAGGTCTGAAATATTATTTAATATGGCTCTTTAATAATGGTATATAATCATTGTATGCTAATACTCCATCATTAAATATTAAATTTCATTACATTATTGATAAAAGGGACCATCTATGCTTTTTAAAATAGCTTTCTAACCATTGCTGCAGCTTACACCATAGTCCAATTCATCTGAAGGTACTTAAATTTCTATCTATTTTTGACCCAGAAAAGTCAATAAAATTAGCAGACCAATTATATGAAGTTCTGCACCGCAGCATTGGCATCTGACTAAGGCACTGTAAAAGTAATCTAAAGACATTTGGGGTGGACTAAAAAACATGTACAAATGTACAAATCAGTGAAATTAAAAGCTCTGCATACTCAAGGATGTGGAATGCTTAGAAGATTATGCTACTCTATCAAAGTTATAATATCTAGCTTCCCAGTGAAAATAGCAATAGCACTTAGACTTATATACTGCTTCACAGTGCTTTACAGCCTTCTGTAAGCAGTTTAAAGGGTCAGTCTATTACCCCCAACAAAGTGGGTCCTCATTTTACCTTGGAAGGAGGGAAGGCTGAGTCAATCTTGAGCCTGGGGAGATTCGAACTGCCAAATTGCAGACAGAAATCACACACACACACACACACTTTCTCTGTAGGATCACAAAAAAGCTTACTTTTCCCTTCCTTTTATCCTGACCTTGTGTGATAGGTTGAACACTAGCAAAAAGACAGAATCAGTAACCTTCAGGGGCTGGTCCAGCATCTTAACCATTGCCCTGTATTAGCTGATGTGGTGGCCACTATTGAAAATTTCATGATAAAAGTGTCCAAATCAAAAAGTGAGTCTCTGAAAATCATCAAGCAGAAAACTTACCATGGAAATGTCTTTGAATAGACTATGCTGGTCTCTTAATTTCTTTCAGAGGAACAATAAGATGTCTGATAGCAAGAACATGACTCTGTCAGACCCGCTATTCATACAGCATGAGTTTTGCTGATAGTCCTCATATATCTCTGGGTTTCTTTTGCTCTCCTAATAGGGGATGCAGAGATTAAATGGCAATTGAGTAGCCTCTTGAGAACAATTAACTTGAAGCAGATGGTACTACAAATACTGCTCTTTAAGGCCTTTTCTTTAACTAGGATTTTGGCATACATTGTTGAATTTGCCCCCTGGGAATATTAAGGTCTTTGCTGTTAGATTTAAGATCTGGTTGACATTTGTTTAAACAAACTTCATACGGAGGTGGTATTCAATTTTAATATCTGTCAGAACTGAACAGTAGTTTTTATCAGATGCTCTAACCCCCAGGTCTAATATTTAATAACTCATAAACTGTGTAAAGGGATGGCAAGAGGGAAGCTAGTAAAAACACACGTATGAATAACTTGCTAGCCTACTGCTTCTTTGGGACAATAGCAGCAAGTCCTGCTAATTGTAAAAGTATGCTATTACAAAAGACAGAGTGGACAGAAGGTAAGATGTTACAGAATATTGCTTCAAATTTTCTCAAGAAGCAGGCATCGCTCTGAATCAGCTGGAAGTGTCACTGTGCACAAAACTCACAGTCACAACAGGAGGAAATTGAGACTTGGCATGACAGAAACAGTCTCCTAACATCATTGGAGAGGTTTAATTCATTTCCTGAATAGATCTGAAGATATGTAAGAAACCCTCTTATTTTACAATGATGCCACCCCACTCCACAGCAATATGTTTCTTGGAGAATAGTTTTGTGAAAAGATGAAGATTGTATAATTGTTTATAGTCAACATTCAGTTATAATCAGGGGTGAAATGCTATCGATTTGGACTGGTTCGCCCGAACTGGTAATAAAAAATGCTACCGGTTCGCCCTAACCCGTAGTAAAAAAAAAAATGCTGCCAGTTAAGGCAAACCGGAATTTCCAACGAACAGCTGTGAAGCTCAATTTATATTAGCTGAAAAGCAGGATTTCCTGCTTTCTGGCTAATCTAAATTGTGTGGCGCAGTGGATTCCCCCCCCTTGTGGTTCCACTTACCTTTGCAGGTAAGTAGCAGGCTCCGCCCGCCCACCCAGACATCATCATATCTGTTATTGGCGTCCTGCGCATGTGCGGAGGTGGTGCGTTCACTCACATTTGCAAACCAGTAGCGAAGGTAAGTAGATTTCACCCCCAGTTATAATAGATACATCTAACTCACTACATCTTAACCAGATGAGCTGACTGATGCAGAAAAAGTCTGAATTGGATATGTTATTAACATAAATAGCTTGTCCCCATGGCTTTGTAGGTTGTAGGTTGTTAAGCGGTATATAAGTCTACTGCTATTGTTATGGAAATAAAGTGCAGCATTTCAGTAGGACTACAGGAATATGTATACTTTTTTTTAGAATCATGTTATTTTATTTGCTTGTTTTTGCAATGTTGCCACATTGTTATTGCAGAGGACTTAAAAAAAAACATACTGCAGTTAGAGTCCTATTTGATCCAGGCAATACACTAGCTTGTGACTCAGAAGACTTTGGCCTTTTTGGCCTGAAAAAAATGCTCGGTCTTGTTGTGAGTATGATATAATATGACCATCTGCAACCCATTAATTGCCAGTTGGTTCAGATGATCTTCCTTCTTTCCTCATCTCCAGTCCATGCGCATTCCTCTCAAAGCTGCATGCTCTATGGAAGAAGATAACCATCCCAAATAAACAAACATACCATTCTTCAATCAAGGGAATCACACCTGAAATAGATTATGTAACAATTTAAATCCTCCAAGAGACAGTTCTCAGCTGTTTACATATCAAATATCTCAAGAGAAACATATACTGTATATACTCAAGTATAAGCCTAGTTTTTCAGCCCACTTTTTGAGCTGAAAAAAGCCGCCTCGGCTTATACTCGAGTCAGTGAAAAATTTGCCCGAAATGGAGGAGAAAAAGGGGCGGGGCCATGCCGCTGGGTGACGCTCGTGAATGGCCCAGCGCCCCTGAGTTTCCCCTCCCTCTGTGTCAGTTTGCCGCGCAGCGTGCACCGCACCATCCTCCTCCTCACGTTCTAATGTAATGCAGGGCTGTCTTACGATTCCCCTTCCTCCCCCTCCTGCCGCTCTGCAACTATGTCCCACCTCCTCCTTGTTATGGCAAGCAGCCAGATAGCAATGTCCCACCTCCTCTGGTACAGTGATCCAATGATAGGAATCACTGTGCCGTGTGTCATAGGAGGCGGGACATCATCATCACAGCGGGACATCAGCATCATGAGGTGAGTGAAGTATTTCATTGAATACACCGGTATTGTGTGATAATAATTTGTTATGCAGAGCAAATTTTTACAATGGCTACTGTATATTTAATGGGCACAGGCAGGCTGTATATGTTATTCAATGGGCAATGGCATTATTGGTATCTATTTTTATTTTTGAAATTTATCGGTAGCTGCTGCATTTCCCACCCTAGGCTTATACTCGAGTCAATAACTTTTCCAGTTTTTTTGTGGTAAAATTAGGTGCCTCGGCTTATATTCGGGTCGGCCTATACTCGAGTATATACGGTAGCATTCCAAAATGTAGATCACTTCTAGATGTCTAGATAGATGAGGTTAGCTCTCTCTTTCACCTAAGCTCAGCTCCTGGAGGCTTTATGGACACCAAACAGTTTTATAAATAATATAAAGAAGGAGGTTGCTATTGTGTTGTTTTCCTATACTGTTGACTCTTCTCTCTAGCCTATAGGGTAATAATTTGATAGGGCCCAACTCTGCTTAGCTTTAAGCCCAAGATCAGTCACATGTTACTATTTGTTGAAGCTGTTATACCACAGGAGAACTCTAATTCAGCTGTCTGAACTGAATCCAGTGTTGAACCAATATGCCCTTTTGAGAAAGTTGCCAAGTCGTCACTTATAAAGCCCTTCATGGTATTGGACCTGGGTACTTAAGAGACCGCCTGCTGCCAATTACCTCCAATAGACCGATCAGATCCCACAGATTAGGCCTCCTCCGAATTCCATCCGCCGGCCAATGCCGACTGGCGACTACCCAGAGGAGAGCCTTCTCTGTGGCTGCTCCGACCTTCTGGAACGAGCTCCCCGTGGAGATTCGAACCCTCACCACCCTCCAGGCCTTCCGCAAAGCCCTTAAAACCTGGCTGTTCCGACAGGCCTGGGGCTAAAGAGTTTTTGCCCCCCTTCTCGAATGGTATGGTTGTTGTGTGTTTTTAAATTTTGTATTGTTATGTCTCGTCTTTTTTATCCCCCTGTCTGTACCTCCTTCCCTGATTGAATTGTAAGCTGCCCTGAGTCCCCTTTGGGGAAAAGGGCGGCATATAAATGTAATCAATCAATCAATCAATCAATCAAGTGGTGTATTGTGTTTGTACTCCATCCATCCATCCATCCATCCATCCATCCATCCATCCATCCATCCATCCATCCATCCATCATCCACTTTCATCATGTTTTAGAAATAGTTCCTCCTATTTTTCATACAACAACCCTATGAGGCGGGTTGGTCTGAGGTAGAATGATTGGCCCAAAGTCACTCAGGCAGATTTCATAACCATGATAGGACTAGAACCTTGTTAGGGCAAATATTCAAGGCCACTGATATGTTATTTGATATTAACGTGAGGAATTGAATTATACTTTAAAATTATAGATTCCGTGAGTAACATATTTCTCTTCGGAGTAATCTTATTTCTTTTTACATGTGTAATATCTTTACAAAAATTCAAAATTAATCATTAAAATACAAGCTGACATATAAAAGAGAAATGGGAAAGACAGTGACAAAAAATTAATAGCAACAAAAGCACATCAAACAAATCCGTAACAAAAATGACTTTTGACTTTCTTTCAGTGCAGAGATAATAACAATATAGCCACCCTTCTCTACATTTTTTTTAAAAAATACCAAGCTTCAAAATATATTAACATGCTAATAATCAACATTCTAAAATTATACATAATTTAAATCTAATAATCTTATGCTGCCAATTGCATAATAAATTGTCAAATGTAAACAACCATATATTTAAAAAGGTACAATGTCCTATGTAATCTTCAAACCTCAAAGTAAAAAGTTGATTCCCCCCTTGTTTTACAAGAAAGCTAACAGTGGTCTGCAAGTCGCAAGAAATTAGTCAAGTTATTGTCTCTAAGCAAAGCAGTCAGTTCTACCATCCATTAGTTTCAAAATCCATTCTTCCATATCTTCCTCTTTTCCTCTTGAGCAATTTCAACCAAATTTGGTACACAGATGACTTACTCTCTGGAAACAAATATTGTGGGGGTAAGACACCCCCACAGTATTTGTTAACACCTCTTGGGGTATGTGTTCTGTTATGATACAGCCTGTTGTGCCTTAGAATGGCTTCTACTGCACTGCCATAAAATGGTATTTACTGTGCAGCGCAGTGGAGTTGCCATGGTAATGGCTTCACAGTATTCCACAAGGTGGCTCCCTCTGGTAAGGGGGAAAATCCAACATTAGAAATTACGTTAGGTCTGGACATTTCCCCCCTATAAATAAATACCCAGGCAATGCTGAGTTATCAGCACTAGTATCCTTTAAAAAAAAAATCCTATATTTTATTTCCACCAAGAGTAAATTTATTTCTTTATGGATACCTTGGTCTGCCTTCCTCTGATGGCTATCAAAACAATTTAAATCCAAGTAAAATTATTAATTCAGTTCAAAAAGTTTTTTTTACTCTGTGAAAACAAAAGACAGAATGTTTGCACTCAGCTGGTAAAGGTCCAGAGTGGTAAACTCATGTTTTAGATCTGATGTTGATATAACAGAGATAAGGCAAGGAGACTCACAGCTCTCCTTTTTTTATTTCCAAGAAGATAAAGAACTGTTAATAACTCTGTTACCAAGACATTAAGACACAATTTATTGCAACTTATCCACCCTGAATCTCTCTCACACATTTTTGAAGTGCAAAATAGGCTTTGTCAAGATATTGTCAGTATAAACCAGCAATAAATCTCTGTGCAGTCTGCATAATAATGAAAGATAAAAATGTTTTGGATGTTAACATCTATTCATGCAAACTAGCAAGAAACTGGAGTGCAGAAGAAGTAAATAATTAAGGTAGTATATAATAAATATTTATGATGCACACAGATCTATTTAATAATAATCACAAAATCTGCATGCATATCTCTTCAACCTCCCACTCCCTTCTAATTTGTACAAAAATACATGTAGTGATGTATGAGAATCAGTAGAAAATCACATCAATATTAAGAATAATGTACAATCACTACATCCTAGGAAAAAAACTAGTAATTGAGAAAATAATTAGAAATCTGTGCAGTTCTTTTGAAATGAAAGAGCAATGTAAGAATCAGTGTTGAGTTGTGTGATTGGAAATGGGAAATCTTAGTTTGGCGAAGATTCAGTCTATTAGCCAGACAGTAGGAAGAATAGATTTGTAGCACTTATAGGCATGCTAAGAATAGCCACTTTGAAATGAGTGGGACAATACCAGGGGTGGGTTCCTGCCAGTTCTAACCTCTTCTATAGAAGAGATTCCACAAATCTACAGTGCTGTTTAGAACCGGTTCCAGCTCCCTCCCCCCGCCCATCTGCACATCATCAAGATGAAGAGTGAGAGGAGTAATTCTGGGAGTTGAAGTCCACAAGTCTTAAAGCTGTCAAATTTGAACACCTCTGGTTTTTTTTTTTTCTAAAGGGTTAGAGGTGCAAGGGTCTTGTAACTTGATAGCTTTAAGACTTGCACACTTCAATGCCAGTGTTTCTGAGCCAACATGACTGGAGGAGGAATTCTGGGAGTTGAAGTCCACAGGTTTTAAAGCTGTCAAGTTTGAACACCCCTGGTGTTTTTTTTTTCTAAAGGGTTAGGGGTGCAAGGGTCTTTTAACTTGACAGCTTTAAGACTTGCACGCTTCAAATGCCAGAGTTTCTGAGCCAACATTTTGGTTGCTAAGCAAGAGTGTTGTTAAGTGAGTTTCACATCAGTTTACAAGTTGGCCATGCCCACCCAGTAACATGGCTGGCAAGCCACTCTCACAAAGCAGGCCACATCTACAGAAGAGGTTCTCAAATATTTTGAAACCCACCACTGGACATAACTAACTTACCTTATTGTTTTCAGTGAATCAGTCAGACTAAAACTCATTGCATCAACCAGCTTATGATGGTTGGATTTGATGTGAGTTTCTACTGGAATTTGTGTTTCTCTTGTACATGTATTAAAATGAGTTATAACATGAAATGAGAACATTTGTGATATTTAGTCCTGTTGAGACTCTAGAAAGAGTGCAGAAAAGAGCAACAAAGTTGATTACGGGACTGGAGGCTAAAACATATAATGAATGCATATCTTTGCAAGAGAACTGGGCATGGCTAGTCTAGTGAAGAGAAGGACAAGGAGTGACATGATAGCAGTGTTTGGATATTTGAGGGGCTGACAAAGAGAGGAGGGGGTGAACCTATTTTTCAAATCACCCGAAAGACAGACAAGAAACATTGGATGAGAACTGATCAAGGAGAGATTCAACCTAGAAATAAGGAGACATTTTCTGACAAAATGTCTCTACATGGGGCAGCCCTTGAAGAGTATTCGGAGACTTCAACTCGTCCAGAACACAGCCGCGCGAGCGATTGTGGGTGCACCTCGGTACACCCACATTACACCTATTCTCCGCGAGCTGCACTGGTTACCGATCAGTCTCCGGATACGCTTCAAGGTGCTAGTCGTAACTTATAAAGCCCTTCATGGTATTGGATCTGGGTACTTGAGAGACCGCCTGCTGCCAATTACCTCTCACAGACCCATTAGATCTCACAGGGTTGGCCTCCTCCGGGTGCCATCTACCAGCCAATGCCACCTGGCTATTACCCGGGGGAGGCCTTCTCTGTGGCAGCTCCGGCCCTCTGGAATGAACTCCCCGCAGGGATTCGGACCATCACCTCTCTCCAGACCTTCCAAAAAGCCGTCAAAACCTGGCTTTGCCGGCAGGCCTGGGGGTGATGAGTTCCCTCCCCTCTCGACATGTATGGTTGTGCGACTGTTGTCTACTTTTATTATTTGTATTTTGTCTTTCATGTTCCCCCTTTCCCCCCCCCTTGAATTGTTCGCTGCCGTGAGTCCTCCTGGCGGCATACAAATAATAAAATACAATACAATACAAAAGAATCAATCATGGAACAGAAGTTGCCTTCAGAAGTTGTGGATGCTTCATAACTGCAACCTTTTAAGAAGAGACTGGACTGCCATCCATTAGAAATGGTATAGCATCTCCTAACTGACCATTGAGTTGGACTAAATGACCTAAAAGGTCCCTTCCAACTGTTATTCTGTAACTCTGTAACTTAAAATTCGTTGCATCAACCAACTGAGGATAGTTGGATTTGATGTGAGTTTCTATTGGCACTTGCACTGTTCTGCTGTAATGAACAGTTCAGATATTTTCATTATATTTTCTCTTGTACACATATTAAAATAAGTTATAACATGAAATGAGAACTTTTGTGTTATTTAGTCCTATTAAAATCATACTTTATGGATTAATGTGGAACATAACTTTCTTCACAATTTGATGCATTAAAAAATATTGTTGCTAGCTTTTCTAGCAGCTTCATGAAGATCACTTTTTAAGTCCAGTTCTCAAAGACATCCTGGTTGCTTCCCTATGTCATTTTTCAAGATTAGGTACCTGTCATCCCAACCTTGAGTTTAAATTCTGGGGCAAGGAAGAGTGGCAATCACTTAATCCTTGAAGTAGATAGTATTTAGCTAGATTGTTGTATGAGGACCTAATTTAGTTGAGACCACCTGGATCAGATCAACTCTGAATTAGTATAGAATCTGCATTTTTTCCTTTGTATTCTATATATGAGTTTAAGAATTCTAATGCCTTTCCTCTTAAAAATTTGACTTTGTAGACTTCTAAAAGCCTTTGAAACGATAAAACTTCATTGATTGACACTAAATTGCCATCTGGTAGGTTTTTTTGGGAAAAAAGGATTCCCCTCAAGCCTACTGTTATACATTTCTTTTTTCAGTTAAGTCCAGATGTCAATGTGTTTTCATCTTACCTTTTTCATTTCACCCCAGGAAAAATACAGGTGTTAACTTGTTCATTTGAAGTAAAGCCTAGGTTAAATGCTTGTGTTATCTTATGTATTAAAACTTGAAAGATCATGACACAAAGTTTTTAAAGAGAAAGTTGTTATTCAAGTTGAACTCAACCACCAGTGATTACACAAAAACAATGCTATTGTTTTTGCTTGCTTCTTTTATTTTTCAGGATTGCTAGTTGTTGCAAAAAATTTCTGCAGTATGTAACTTGAAAGTCCTTATCAATAAGAACTTGAAGCATATCTTCAATTGAACGATAAGAACTTACTATTTTTAAAAACCTGCTACCCTGAGTATCCAAAGAATTAATTTATTATATTTTATTTCAAAAAGGGTTAACTAGCCAGTTAATCCAATGGTGGCTTCCAGGAGAGATGATTGAGATTGAGTTCTTTCATCAGTCTTCTTTACTGTTCCTTCTAGTTCATGTCTGGAATAGTGTGGGTTCTATCATTCTGGACCACTTCAGATTCACCCTAATGCTTGTTTTAATAAATTAATCATTATTAATTATTTAAACCATATTGGCTATCTTTCGGAAAGTAACTAATTTAAACTGCTGATGTTGACCTTCTAGATCACATTTTCAGGGACCTCCTGTTCTAGTGATCACCAGGAAACAAATCTAACATGACTGGTTGTGGGTGCTCCATCACTGGAGGTTTTTAAGAAAAGGCTGGACAGCTACCTATCTGAAATGATTTAAGGCAGTGATGGCAAACCATTTTCGCCTCAGGTGCCAAAAGCACACACACACATGCTATTACACATCCTTGTGTTCCCACCCCCATAATTTTATGCCCTCATCCACCATGCCCCCTGCACATGCGTGTGTGACACCCACACAGGCCTGCTGCCCCATGCATGCACACATGGCTTTCTTGGAACCTGGGGAGGGAGAAAATGGCCTCCCCCTCCCCCGGAGGCTGGAAACGGCCTGTTTTCTGACTTCTAGTGGGCCTGGAAGGTTCATTTTTCACCCTCCCCAGATTCCAGAAGCATTCTAGGAGTCTGGGGAGGGCGAGAAATGGCCCAACATGTAAATCGAAGTTTGGGAACGGACTTCCGGGTTGCTAGTTGGGCCATTATTCTCCCTCCGGAAGCTTCAGGGAAGCCTCTGAAGGGCAAAAAATGGCTGAAAATCAGTGCACTGGAGCTGACAGGGCAACACTTTGCATGCCCTCAGAAGTGGCTCCACGTGCCACCGGTGGCACACGTGCCATAGGTTCACCATCATGGGTATAGGGTCTCTTGCTTGAGCAGGAGTTTGGACTAGAACCATAACCCTCCCAGCTCTTATTCTGATTGAAGGTTTTCTCCTATTTGAGATTAATCAAACACAGATATCGAGACACTAGTTTAAGGAGTCTAAGCCACCTTTAGGACCCCTGCCATTTAGTTGGCTTTATACAATGAAAGGTTTTCAGAAGCTGTCCATATCCTAGAGCTCAGCCATTGCAGGAAAGATTACAATCAGAGGTGGTATTCTATTGGGTAGTGGAAATCGCGTGTGGCTTCACCCACCCAGTCTGGCTCTATGTTATCCCATTTAGGCCCTTTTTTTAGCCAAAAGCACATGCGCGGAAGGCTGACCACACAGGCATGCGCCAACCGGTAGGGAAGGTAAGTGATAACCACCCTTGATTATTATATATACAATCTATCAAAATAATATACAGTATACAGTATACTTTCTCATAAGCTCTCAGAGAGATGTGAGGGTTAAATTATTTCATGCTCCTGTGTTCAAGGTTTTACCTGACTTTCAACCCCACCTACTGGAAGGTGAGATATTTCTCTATTTTTACACCATGTTTATCCAATGATATGTTTTCAGATATATTGACCAACAGAAGCAATCACTGTAAGCTTCTTGTAAATTTGTCTTGAATGTGTAATCAAGACTATTCAGTTTTTCCTTGTGTTAAAATAGTGATTTCATTCCTTTTCCCATTTACGTCCTACCCTCTATTTCTGAAGGTGCATGTCAGAGAAATCTAACAAAAATTGGTTCCTGATTTAATTCTCCAAGTCTACCTATGCAAAGAATCTATTAAGTGTGGCTGAGACAGACCAATCAGGAAGTAGTATCCAATCAGGAACCAGCTTTTTGGGATTCCTCTGACATGGACCAATCAGAGATCAGCTTGCCAAGTTCAGAGACTCTTTGGCACATTTCTGGTTTTCACTGTCTCTAAGTCTTTTACTTTCCATCTTGATATGAATTTGTCAAGAAGTCTTGGGGAGGGGTATAAATTTGAGCCAATAAGAAAGATGGCAACCACAAATTCTCCCATCCAAGGTTATCACTTTTGTTTTCATGCAAATGTGAACATTTAGGACTGAACCTGGAACCCAGAAGAGCGCTCCCAAAAAATCAGACTGATCAGCATACAGGACTGTACAGCATATGGAAGGTACAATTAACTTAACAGCAGCAAGTATGCATCTACCTTCTTTACAAGGAAAAGAAGTCTATGATTTGCCTTGGCACTATTATTGACTTTGGCATAAATGACTCTAGATTGTCCCTGCCAACTTCTAGAGGCTTGAAACATTACCCTAAGATATTTAAAACCTGGAACTTGTTCCATTTTGTTAATTTCTATTTGCCATTCGGTTTTGTGACAGCTAGGTCTTATTGAGAATAGCATAATTTTAGTTTTGGAGTAATTAACTGTAATCCCTTCCTTGTTGCAGAATTCTGCTTAGCCCCACAAACACTTCCCGAGGCTACCTTGCTGCATCATTAGCGTACAGCAGCATTTGCCAAATGTCTATCTCCAGAGTTAAGGGGCTGAAATTCTTTTTTGGTAAAAGCAGTAACCACTGAGTTTATATGAATATTGAACAGTAAAGGAGCTAAACTACAGCTCTGCTTAACAGCTTGGCAGATTGGAATGTCTGCAGTAAGATAAGTAAGCTTCATTGTGCTGAATTTGGATCACTTGTTTTAGAGACAACAGTCTGATTAGTGAAAGTTCCCATTTGTCAATATGTAAGGAGGAACTTACATTTTTAAAGTTTAAAAAGAGCTTTAAACCACACATTTAGATTAAATTTAAATTATGGGTGAGCCAGTATCGATAATATATTAAATTGATTATTGCATTGGTGCATGGTTGATGTTGATTTATAGTCTATAAATCATTCCAGAAGTGGCACACAGAGCTGTTTTTCCTGGCATGCGGACCCATCACCAGTTGCTCTTCCGGGTTCGGGCACAGCAGCCAGCTGGTCTTGACACACATTGGCGTGCCAGAAAGCAAAAGTGGAGCCAGCCGGTGCGCATGCGGATGCCAGGAAGATGATCTTTTTGTTTCCAGGTTGCACATATGTGTTGGCCATTTGGTGATCTGGTTCCTGGCGCGCATGCACACGCAAAAACAAGCAACAGGAAGAGCAACGGCCACGCGTGCCAAAAGACACAGAGAGGGGTTCCCAGCCATTGCTTCTTAGCAGAGTAGAGCTGTGGTAGGGGCTTCCCACCCATTCCACCTGAGCTGGCTTCTTGGAGGCCAGCCCTCGAGCCCATGGCTCATCTGTGGTCTGAAGTGCCTGGCTGGCTCAGGCGCCCCAGAAAGGCAGAGGCAGCCACAAGGGGAAGGGCAGAAGCAGCCGGCCGGCCTCTGCAGCCACTCCTACCCCAGCCAGAAGCAGCACTGTGACAGCCGCCAGGGGCGAGGGGGCTGCAACAGCAAGGACACGCTTTCCTTCCTCCCCACCTGAGCAGCCTACTTGCACAGCTCCAGCCCTTAGCTCTGATGAGGATCCACGGTCTGGAGTGCCAGGCTGGCTCAGATGCCCTAGAAGAGCAGCAGCTGCAGCCACAGGGGAAAGGGCAGGAGCAACCAAGTAGCCACCGCAGCTGCTCCCACATCAGCAAGCTAGGCCCTTGGTGGCATCTTTATGAGGGTATCTCTCCTCCCTGCCAGCAGCTCCTCCAGGGTCCCGGCTGGAAGCAGCAGTGCAATAGATGACATTACCAGAGGTGAAGGGGTGGTGATGGTGAGTACAGGTGACCACCACCCCTTTGTCCCTTCCCCAACAGCGGCTGTTGTGCTTCCACTTCCAGCCGGGATGCTGGTGGAGGAGCTGCTGGCAGGGAGGTGAGCTACCCACATAAAGACGCTGCCGAGGGCCTGTCAGAATATATCCCGGCTGGAAGCAGCAGTGCTCCAGAACGCAATCCTAATCAGAGCCACGGGCTGGAGCTGTGCAAGAAGCCTGCTCAGGCAGGGGGGAGGGAGGGAAGCCTGAGACTGCCCATCCTCACCATCGCCACCTCTTCACACTGCTGCTTCCAGCCGGGATATACTCTAACAGGCCCTTGGTGGTGTCCTGGTACCAGGGGCAAAGGATGGCGAGGATGGGCAGTCCCAGGCTTCCCGCCCTGGGACCGCCTGTCCCAGGGAGGGAAGCATTGTAGGGGCATTGTAGGGGGCAGAGGATAATGCCCAGGGTTTACTCCATAACCCCGATTGGGACCATGGAGCCAGGAAATGGGTCTCCCAGGGGGTCGGCTGGCCAATGCGTGGGCCTTCGCAGGCCGCAATAGACAAAATCTGTGCGCTTGGTGGGGTGATCATGTTTTCCTGCTGCCCCGTGAGTGAACAACTGAGATGTGGTGATCCGCTCAGCTGCACTGAATAGAAGGGCTTCAAACAAAGGAATATAGGATGGAATAGAGCAGGGGTGAATGGGCAGGGCCAACTGATCGTCAGAACTACCAGTTCATCCAAACCAGTCTGAACAGGCTGAATCCCACCCCTGCCTGAATAGCTGAATTGGATATCAAGGTATGAGGTCTCTGCCGTACTCCAGTAAAAGTAAAAAATAAAAATAAACTATTAATAAAATACAATAATGAGCTGTCAAATGTGATGAGATTTTGAGTTTTATGATTAGCTATATTTACTTCCATGTTTAAAATCAAATTCTTTAACTTTCCAAGTGACATCAAAAGAGAAAAGCAGATTTGCTCTGAAAGCTATTCTTTGCTGAATGTGCTTAACTAGTTGCTAATTAAACATTCATATAAAATTAATAAAGAACAAGAAAACACATATATAAATGTGAATATTACAAAAATAGCATATTATATTAAAAATAAATGCTTACAGAAGTGCACACATTAGGGAAAATATATTAATGCAAAATTAGTCGAAACATTGATAAAATGTGTTTTCATGTGCGGGATTTATTATTTTATGTTTTATTAACTAAATATATTAGGGACAGTTTGGAACTCTATGAATACACATTTTCCAGCCATTTTAAAAATTAATATAATGATATTTGTACAAACCCACAACACTGATATAAAATAGATTTAAACTTATCTGCTCAACCCTAGAGATATTTATTGAAAATTAAGTTCCATTATTAATGGAAGAGGCATAATCATGGCTATTGAAAATGGAATATTGTTTGGAACAATACTGTTTGGAACATAATGTTCCTTGGTTTATTGGTTAGCTCTACTAAATAAACATGAAATTATGATCACTGGAGTCTACATGTTAAATTTTGGTGAATATTCAGAGGCCAGTATGATATAAAGTTAAGCCAAATGGATCCACTTTAGACCTTTCTGAGAGGAAGTAAAGCTTCTTTTAAAATAGCCAGAACTAAAACAAAACTGTTTTGGGCACAAGTCAACATTTCGGGGACTTGCAAAAGAATATGTAGCATTTCTATGTACTTGTATCAGTAGTGGGATTCAAAATTTTTACAACTGGTTCTGTGGGCATGGCTTGGTGGGCATGTCAGGAGAAGGATACCATAAAATTTCTATTCCCTCCCCACTCCAGGGAAAGGCTACTGCAAAATCCCCCTTCTCTCCCAATCAGCTGGGACTCAGGAAGCAAATAATAGATGGGGGCTGGCCAGTGAGTGGTGGTATTTATTGGTTTTCCAAACTATTCAAAATTTCTGCTACTGATTCTTCAGAACTGGTCAGAGCCTGCCGAATACCACCTCTGACTTGCATATGTGTTTGTAGTGTGTGACAGAGAGTGGGGGGGGGGGGGACGGGGAAAGGAGAATGAGGGAAACTTGTAGTGTTTCCGAAGAGAAAGTGTGGGAGGAGTAACCATTGGGTATTAACCTAATCTTGATTGCCTATTGGAGATTGAGGAAATCTTTGGAAGCCACACCTCCTGCTGGTCCGGTGGCTCGCCACTTTAACCTCAATCTCGGCCTAATTGGAGCGATTTTCCTGCTCTCCTTTCCATCCGAGATTCAGGAGTTTTTTTACTCTCAAGAAAAGCCTCAGCAAGGGATTTCAATTTAAATTGACCTCACCTGCCTTCTGCTGTGCTCCAGCTGCTCATCAAGCCTCGGCAGAGCGCGCGATTAGAAGCCTGCAAGGAAGGGCCAGGATCACAGAAAAACTTACAGACAAAGATTGGAGGAGCCCAGGGAAGCCGGAGAACCCAGAACCCTTCCAGGATTGCAAAGAGGCTTCCACTGGAGGAAGGAAGGAGACTCCAGACGGCACCAGCTGCCTCCATTTTGGATTGTCGCCATTTTAGGAGCACGTGGGAGTGTGTAAACAGTGTTCCGACACTGAAAGCACTCACAAGGCCGTAGGAAGCCGGAAGAGGCTTCCTTTCTGCTCTGCCCCGCCGGTGATCCGGGGGGAAATTCAGGGCCTTGCCTGCCGGCAGCAGCAGAGCCTGCAAGCAATCAGAGAGAGGCGGAGCCTATCCCTAGGAAGGGAATTTATTTCAGCCGGCTGCAGAAGGAGCACATGGGTGAGCAACAAACCGTGAGTAATGGCAGAGGCGACTAGGAGCAAAAACTCTAGGCCCAGAGCCCCGGGGGGTGCGGATCCAGAGGAAGGGTCCTCTAGAGCGATTTCCCCTGCTCCCAGAGGCAGATCCCCATCTAGGAGGGACAAAGCCAGGGCACCCAGGAATCCATCCCCCAGGAGGGAAACCAGAGCAACCAAGGCCTCGGCCAGGGACTACAGGGCAACCATCAGCCCTTCCCCCCCCAGATCTCGCTCCCCACGCAGGGCCTCTGCCCGGGCTGTACGCAGATCTCCATCCCCAGCCTCTCCAGGGGGATCTCTGAGAAGGCACAGCTCTCTTTCTCCTCCTCTCTCCCCTGCTCCCCTACTGGATTCGAGAGCGGATCCCTTTGGCCGCAGAGCAGCCAGCCCAGCCCGGCCTCGCCTAGCACCTCTATCCCCTGAACCCAGGGAATATTCCCAACCACCAGAGCTTCAGCCTCAGCTGCCTGATCTAACCAGCAGCTTTCAGGACATGTTTGCCAGAGCTTTGGCCCAGGTTATGGCTTCTAGCTTAACTCAGCAGCCACAGGCTCCCAGGAGCAGGGCCCCCCAGGATCCCCCCAGAGGGCTGAGCGATCGCCCTAGCACCTCGGCTGCAAGGGAAGCCAGGTCTCCCTCCCCATCCACGGCTAGTGAGGCATCCGACCTCGAGGAAGGGGAACTAAAGGATGTGGGGTTTTCGGAGGATGAGGTCCCCCAGGGGGAGGAGGATTCCACCGTAGCGGGACTTTTCCCCCCCTCCTTGTTCAGCTCCCTTTTACGCAAGGCAGTAGCCACAGCTGATCTGGATCCACCCTCGGATCCCCAACCCGCAGCTGAGTCCTCGGGCAAGGGCAAAAGCAAGAAGAAGAAAGGGCCCTTCCATAGGCCCCCCGTAGCTAAGGAAGAAATCCCCACCCCAGATATGTTTATGGAGGTGCTCAAATCTCAGTGGGTAAAGCCAGGGTCTTTTCCAACCCCAGGGGGGAATGAAAGAAGGTTTTATAATCTTAACCAAGCCTTTGCCCAAGCCTTGCAGGTTCCGGAAGTGGATAACCCGGTGGCAACCTTGGCATCTTCCTCAACGGTCGTAGCAGGAGACACCGCTAATTGCCTCAAGCCTGAGGATAAGAGAGCAGACATTGTTCTGTGCAAGACGTTCCAGGCCATCACCTGGGCTATCAGAGCGGCCGCCTCTGCCTCCTTTTTTAATAGGTCCA
This sequence comes from Thamnophis elegans, assembly GCF_009769535.1. Taxonomy (NCBI): domain Eukaryota; kingdom Metazoa; phylum Chordata; class Lepidosauria; order Squamata; family Natricidae; genus Thamnophis; species Thamnophis elegans. The sequence continues at coordinate 67,605,761 of NC_045547.1, forward strand.
CGGTCCTGTGGCTGGAGCAACTGAGGGATAGGACCCCAGCCTCTGAAGTCGACTCCTGCAGGACATCTCCAAGATGCTGGCGGCAACGCAGTTCTCAGCGGACGCCACCTTGGACGCGGTAAAGTATGCGTCGCGTGCTATGTCTTCTTCAGTTGTTTCTAGGCGACTACTCTGGCTACGTCACTGGCAGGCGGAATCCCGAATGAAGTGGCACCTAACCGGCGCGGATTACACCGGGGACAAGTTATTCGGGACGGCGCTGGAGCCTCTCCTTGTGGAGGATAAAAACAAGCGGAAGATCCTCCCGTCAACGAACAAGCGGTCGGATTTCCGCCATGCACCGTACCCTAGGAGGACCTCCTACAGACCACCTGAAGGAGACAGTCAAGGCCAGAGGTACCAAAACCCCAGATTTCAGAGGCAGGGGGATAGACAATTTCAGAACAGATTCAGGGGCCAACACCAGGGGAAGCGGCCCTTTCGTGGAGGAGGCGGTCATCCCTTCCGCAGATTCAAGTGATCCGCCCCCGGATCACCCCATCAGCGGTCGCCTCTCCATGTTTGCGGATGCCTGGGAGCGTATCACATCGGAGGAGTGGGTTCTCCAGACGGTAAGGCTCGGGCTTCGCCTGGAGTTCCGCTCCCTTCCTCCCAGTAGGTTCCGCACCTTCTCCTCCTCCTCAGACCCAAACAGGAGGGCCCTTAAGGCCAAGGCCATTAAACATCTCCTCGACATCAGGGCCATCGAGAGGGTCCCAGAGGGGGAAAAAGGGTCAGGATTTTATTCAAACCTCTTCCTAGTGCCCAAAAGCTCGGGGGGTTGGAGAGCCATCCTGGACCTTAAGTTACTCAACTCCAGGGTGGTATACCGTAAATTCAAAATGGCTTCTCTAAGATCCATTCTGGAGGGCATCCGGCCGGGCGACTTCCTTGCCTCCATCGACCTTACAGAGGCATACCTGCATATCAGGATCGCCCTGGAACACCGTAAGTTTCTGAGGTTCTCCCATGAGGGGGACCATTTCCAATACAGAGCCCTGCCCTTTGGGTTGGCCTCAGCCCCCAGGACTTTCACCAAGGTGCTAGCTGCAGCTGCTGGTCACCTACGTTCCCTCCCTGTCCATTTATTTTGTTACCTTGACGACATACTCGTCCTGGCCAGGTCCTCTGCTTCAGCTGCAAGGGATCTGAATACTACCATCGACACTCTCAGATCCCTGGGGTTCTCCATTAACCTGGAGAAGAGCCACCTCGTGCCCTCCACCAGGCTGCTTCACCTAGGGTCCATTATCGACTCTGTAGCGGGGGAGGTGTTCCTCTCTCAGGATCGGAAGGACAGCATCGTTAAGATGATTCATGAGGTTCGCAAGTCACGCTCTGTCCCTGTAGTTCTTCTTTCCAGGCTCCTGGGAAAGTTCATCTCGTGCATAGGGATCATCCCCTGGGCCCGACTGCACGCCAGGGAGCTCCAGTGGTTCCTGCTACCACATCAGAAGTCCGGGACAAGCGACGCGACCTTCAAGATCCGAGTATCACCCCAAGTGCTGCTATCTTTCCGCTGGTGGCTGTCCCCAGCTCTGAACAGAGGCTGCCTCTTCAGAGATCCACCAAGGATGACGCTCACCACCGACACAAGCCTCTTCGGCTGGGGGGCCCACCTGGAGAACCAGATCGCCCAAGGTCGGTGGACTCCAACAGATCTAAAGCACAACATCAACTGGTTGGAGCTCAGGGCCATCCACCTGGCCCTCCGACACTTCAAGGACATGGTCAGAGGTCAACACATCCTAGTCCTGACAGACAACGTAGCGGCCAAGGCACAAGTGAACAGACAGGGAGGCACCCACTCCAAGGCTCTCCGCGACGAGGCGCTGCGCCTGGGTCACTGGGCGGAGAAACACCTGGCGTCCATCAAGGCGGAGCACATCTCCGGAACAGAGAACCATCAGGCAGATTGGCTAAGCAGAGAGACGATCGACAACGGAGAGTGGCAACTCCATCCCTCGATCTTCCACAGGATCTGCGAGAGGTTCGGCCATCCGACGGTGGACCTGTTTGCGACACCGCACAACGCCCAGCTACCAAAGTTCGTCTCGAGGTTCCCGACCCCGGGAGCCATGGACACGGACGCCCTACGCTGCAGCTGGCCACCAGGTCTTCTCTACGCCTTTCCCCCCCTTCCCCTCATCCCCGGGGTTCTGAGGAGGGTGGTAGCGGAGAGGGCAGATCTGATAATGGTGGCTCCCTTTTGGCCGCGCCGCCCCTGGCTGGCAGATCTGGTGGACCTGTCCACAGCTCCTCCCTGGAGGATACCAGCAGGGGAGGTGACGCTTCACCAGGGATCCCTAGAGCACCCAGACCCGGAGTGGCTCCATCTGACCGTCTGGCGCTTGAGCGGGAACAACTGAGACAGGCTCAGTTCTCCGAGGAGGTCATCAAGGTGGTAGAGGCATCCCGGAGACAATCCACCACCCGCATCTACAATGCCTCATGGGTGGCCTTCTCAGACTGGTGCCGGGGTAAAGACATCTGTCCTACGACTGCCTCGGTTCCTCAGGTTCTGGACTTCCTCCAGGAGGGTCACCAGAAGGGCCTCGCCACCAGCACCCTTAGGCGTCAGGTCTCCGCTCTTTCCACAGTCCTAGGGGGGGTGAACGCTCCCCCCCTATCTCAACACCCGGTTCTCAGGCGTTTTCTCAAAGGGGCGGCGAATTTGAAACCCTCAGCGGTCCATCGATTCCCCTCCTGGGATTTTCCCACAGTCCTCCAGGCTCTAACGGAGGCTCCGTTTGAGCCTCTGAAGGAGGTTTCCCTCCAGCTCCTGACCCTTAAGGTCGTTTTTCTGGTAGCCATCACTTCAGCTAGAAGGGTCTCAGAGATCAATGCCCTTTCCAGCAGAGCAGACCTCTGCACCTTCCTAGAGAACAGGGTCGTCCTCAGACTCGACCCTTCTTTCATGCCCAAGATCAACTCCCCCTTCCACAGAGGGTTAGAGATCATCCTTCCGGATTTCTGTCCCCATCCCTCCGGGAAGAGGGAGAAATCCTGGCATAAGTTAGATGTTAGATGTTAGAAGAGCCCTACGCATCTACCTGAAACGCACGGCTCCCTTTCGACGATCAGAGGCCCTCTTCGTGTCCTTCCAACCTTCCACCCGTGGGGCTAAGGTCTCCTCGGCCACCATCAGCAGATGGATCAGAGCGGCCATATCTCAGGCCTATCAGGCTCGGGGTCTCCAGGTCCCACAGGGTATCACAGCACACTCCACTAGAAGTGCTGCCACCTCAGCCGCCTGGTCTTCCCAGGCTCCCCTAGAAGAGATTTGTCGAGCGGCCGCCTGGGCCTCCCCGTCTCCCTTCATTAGACACTATAGATTGGACGCCTACGCCTCGGCGGACACTGCCTTCGGCAGGAGGGTCCTTCAGGGCGTCCTAGACATGCAAGGGGGCTCAGGCCCGTCCATTCCCTCCCAGGACAACTAACTTTGGTATGTCCCAATGGTTACTCCTCCCACACTTTCTCTTCGGAAACTGGCAGTTGGACTTACCTGAACTGCATGTTTCGACGAGAAGTGTGGGAGGAGTCACTTCCTGCCCGTTATGGCGACCTTCGCCGTGAAGCAGGGCCTGAGCACGTCCAGGTTCAAGCAACAGCTAGGAAGAATCGGTATTGGCTGTTTCTTTTTGCTTCCTTTCAGATACCGTTCAGATGTTCGGTTAAAGTGGCGAGCCACCGGACCAGCAGGAGGTGTGGCTTCCAAAGATTTCCTCAATCTCCAATAGGCAATCAAGATTAGGTTAATACCCAATGGTTACTCCTCCCACACTTCTCGTCGAAACATGCAGTTCAGGTAAGTCCAACTGCCATTTCACTTTTTATGCAATATGAAGGTTCAATGCTAACAGTTCAATCTTACAATTCTAAAAAGACTGTTCAGTTAATCTTGGTTCCAGATGGCTATAAAATCCATTCTTATTGTTTCTTTGGCAATAATATCAATGTGGCTTGCCACTGCCTTCTTCTAGGAACTCTTATTTATGGCCATAAATTATCTTGGTGGCTTCCCATCCAAGTAGCAGCGGTAGTAGTAATAGCAATAGTTTATAAGTCTTCTTAGACTTCTAAGTTTATATGACTACTTAGTCGTAATTGCAGTAGTTTATAAGTCTACATTATTGACTGATTAGGTGATGTGTATACAGTTAAAGAAAAAAACCAAGATACAATATTTAAAAACATGAAGATAAAAGAAAGATAAAATAGCCAAATCAAAAAAGGATGAAAGAAAAAAATACCTTGCATTGTAATTTGTTAATATAAACAATATTCATCACTTTTATGACACAGTGCAATATGACAAATTCTGGTTACCTTACCCGGGCTTAGGATAGGTATAGGTGGATATAAAGGAAGACTGACAGACTGACAGCCAGACAAACAGACAGGTATTCATGTAAAAATACTATAAGTAATAATGATATATAAGAATATCAGTTTAAATATTTCACCAGAGCATTCTATAATTCTGAAATCTCATCTCAAAAATAAATTTAATAGAGTTCCAGTATATATGTTTGTTTATTGATGAATCTTGAATAAAAACTTCTAAAATTTGTAACATGAATTATATTTTTACTAAACAAAAATTCTTGCTGAATTAATTGTTAATAGACACCTCTTCAACGCATAACTTTTTCAACAAGTACGGTATAAAAATGCTGTGAAATGCTTTTTGCTGATTTTTAAAAGAATCCTCTTTGTTATGTATAAATTTAAGTTAAAATAGGCAATGTTAAAATAATTATTTTGATTTTTAAAAAAATAAATAAATCATAGTCCTTTGTGCCTTAAGGCTATTGTGAATCTGAAAAGTTATAGAACTCATTTGTGACTTTTTGATTACTATGGAAATGGAAAAATATTCCTGAAGGCACAATCTTAACCAGAACTATGCATCTAATCATATTGATTTTATTGTACATAATTAACATTATAATATAAAGAAATTAACACTGCATTATAATATAAAAGGATTATAGTGCCCTCTAGTCAGTCTTGATTCCTGACAACCATTTGATTAAGTCTTTTTCTAAGAAAGATTGTGGCCTGCTAAGAGAAATGAAATGATCTAGAGTCACCCAGTTGGCTTAAGACTGGATTAAAACTTATTTCTAGCCTGGGTATTTTTAACCACTTAGACCAGGGGTGTCAAATCAAGGCCTATGCTTAGATCCAGCCCATGGGGCTGGCCTGGAAATAGCAATTGATTAGCCTGTAGTGCCTCTGCTAGGAAATATGGGACAAGGGGCAAGGGTGGGTTCTGGATTCTTTTACTGCCGGTTGGCTCAGAGACATGCTTTAGGCGCAGGCGCCCTTGATGTGTGGTATGTGCATGTGCAGTAGTGAAAAAATGCTTCTCTGCATGCGCAGAAGCAAAAAAACAAGATGGTGCCACCTATGCCACCGCCGATAGAACCAGTTCGGGAGCGTGGGCATCTAGGTTACTACCTACTCAGCCAAACTGGTCCGAACCGGTAGGAACCCACCTCTGGAAAGGTGTGTCTCTGTGTGTGGTCCCCATGCCCCATTTTTTATTTGTGGTAGTCATAATTCTAGGACTTAAAAAAAGAATAAGGAAATCAAGACTCTAGAAAGAGTGCAGAGAAGAGCAACAAAGATGATTAGGGGATTGGAGGCTAAAACATAAGAAAGAATGGTTGCAGGAACTGGGTATGTCTAGTTTAATGAAAAGAAGGACTAGGGGAGACATGATAGCAGTGTTCTAATATCTCAGGGGCTGCCACAAAGAAAAGGGAGTCAAACTATTCTCCAAGGCACCTGAGGGTAGAACAAGAAGCAATGGGTGGAAACTAAGCACGGAGAGAAGCAACTTAGAACTGAGGAGAAATTTCCTGACAGTTAGAACAATTAATCAGTGGAACAGCTTGCCTTCAGAAGTTGTGAATGCCCCAACACTAGAAGTCTTTAAGAAGATGTTGGATAGCCATATGTCTGGAACGGTATAGGGTTTCCTGCCTAGGCAGGGGGTTGGACTAGAAAACCTCCAAGGTCCCTTCCAACTCTGCTATTACATTGTATTGTGTTGTATTGTATTATATTGTATTGTATCGTATCGTATCATATCGTATCGTATCGTAAGAATCCTAATCATTCCCTAAGAAGATATAAATTCATTTTGCACTTTCTACCTTTTATCAGGATATTGCATAGACTATGTCTGGTTACTAAAGTCCAAGAAGCTTAGTGGATTAACATGAGGACTGGACAGAACTTCAATAACAAATAACTCTGAAACATTCATTGCTCTCTTCCATTATCAGCAGGCAAGATGTTTGAGTGACAGCATCCGTTTCACTAGAAGTCTAGTGCGAAGTCTTGACAGCTTTTCCAACAAAAGACATTAATATAGCCTGAAACTATTTCAAGACAATATGAAAACAGAGGCTTTATTTGATTTGCTACTGTATTGAACAGATCTTTTGTGAAATGTGTGAAATTGACACTGTGCTGCCACATATCATTTGTCTCTAGTTATCCATAATTATATGAACTTCTGTTTTCTCATGTACTCAGAAAAAGGCGGAAGATAGTAAAATGTATGTGGTAATAAATACAGCACAGATTTATGGTCAACGTTTAATACAGTTGAACTATTCAAATGCTGAATACTTGGAGTAGAAACAAAGCTATTCCTGAAATGATTGTTGTAGAATTTGCCTTTGGAAGGCAAAAGTCTGAAGAAACAAATCTAGAAGCCTTATTTTCATATTTTCCTAGAATTTTTTTTTACTTAATTGTAGAACAAATTCAAGAATTAGCAAGCAGAACCCTAAACTGCTGTTGTTACTGAAACAGTAGTGAGATTTAATATATTTTTTTTACTTCTGGTTCTGTGGGCATGACGTGGCTTGGTGGGTGTGGCGGTGGGCATGGCAGGGGAAGAATACTGCAAAATCCCCATTTCCACCCCACTCAAGGGAAAGTCTCCATTTCCACTGCACTCCAGGGGAAGGATACTGTAAAATCCCCATTCCCTCCTCACCTCACTAACCTGCTTTCCAGCTCAATTCTTCTGTGCAGTGCAACAGAAGAAGACCCAGCTGATCAGCTGGGACTTGGAAGGCAGAGAATAGATGGGGACGAAGCCAGCCTTAGGTGGTATTACCCAGTTCTCTGAATTACTCAAAATTTCCGCTACCAGTTCACCAGAACCGGTCAGAACTGGCTCAATACCACCTCTGCTGAAGGATGAACAGATCATGTTAAGGATTAACACCAGAATTGTTGAAATTCAGGCAGCATACAAGTTTAATAAATAATAATGATAAAATGAGTCCACATTAAAGGGGAAAATTTTAATTAAAATATCTGTTGTCAGGCCCTTGAGTTTGTCCAGAATGGAAAACTGACTGTAAAAAAAGAATAGAGCATACTTTATTGAGAGACAATTTTAACAAATTATTTGAAACTGAATTGTAGACATCTTAAGGGAACTGAGGTGTCACAGCAGGACTTCTCTAGATATTTAGACTAAAATGGCACATTCAACTTTTGGCAAGTATCTATGGCACTTGTCTTCCTCTAAGTTACTCTGGGCATGTCTTATTACATTTCATCTCCCAGAACACACCAAAAACTAAGTGTTAGCTTTGGTGTGAGCTGATCCAAGGCCACTTCACATATTAATTCCAACCAATGGCTAAGGCCTCAGTTGTACATTGTACCAGAGCTTTGGTATCATTAGTGAGAGTGGGGAAACAGAAAACCCATAGACACTTTCATCAAGGTAGAATTTGATAGAAGGAAAAGAAAAAAATAATTAAAATTGAATTGAGTTCAGAGCTTTTAAGAACTAGACATACTATTCAATCATGTTTGAAGGCAACATAGCAGTATAAGCCTTCCTTTTTGCATATAGTAATATTAGATGTTTAACATTTTGAATAAAGATCCTATTATTTTAACCTCTTGGGCAATGTCCTACTCATACTTTAGGGTGCCATAAACCAATATAGGATAATGACATCCTCTAGTTATTACCTCCTTTTATGTAATCTTTGACATAATCTAACATTTCCTTGTGGAAAACCTTGTCTGCCCTCCACAAAGTGGAATTCCCTTAGGGAGCTTTTAAATTACACCTCGTTTTTCTAGCTTCAGAGACTCACGCCTACCATTTGTAATATTCAACATCATTAATCTACTTTAATTAAAAATAAGGCTGCAGTCTCATCCCTGCCTTTGCTCAATAAGAACAAGTAAGGAGTTTACACCAATGAGGAGTTTGCCTTTGAGCTGCCAATCCAACTTTGAACACTCATTCGTTTTCTTCTACCAGCTCATTTTTTGTGGTATGCATCCTAATTGGAAAAATGAAGGGCACTTTCTAGCTTTTTGGTAACTTCTATTAGCTAAAATACTTTTTGTTTTGCTTTGCTTTTGCTTTTTTATCCCATATTTAACTACCCAATTCTTGTTTCCATATTAATTAACACTTTAAAACCAGCAATAAAGTGCTTCTAACATACCATTATTAGCTGTAAACATAGGAGATTCAAGTCATCCAAAATAACTCATCTCCCATGAAAGTAGGAGAAGATTATACATTTTAGCTTCGTACATCACCAACCTACTCATCAACGATTGGCCAAACCACAGAAACTCATCCCCCCCCCCCCCCCAATAAGAGATTTGGACTTAAGAACATAAGCATTTCACATATTCTCCTTCCTCTTCCTCTCTGTCAGTCACTTTCTCTTCCATTTTACTGTTCAATGTTCAGAGCCCCTTAGCCAATTACATGAAACATTTAATTGGGATGTGTCTGACCCACATTTATGCAGACTGGATTTAGTAGAAATAAATTGCACTGATGGACATGGTGACTCAGTGGCTAAGGCACTGAGCTTGTTGATCAGAAAGGTCAGCAATTCCTTGGTTTGAATCCTTAGCACCGTGTAACAAAGTCCCGTTACTTGTTCCAGCTTCTGCCAACCTAGCTGTTCAAAACATAAAAATGCAAGTAGAAAAATGGGGACCACCTTTGGTGGGAAGGTAACAATGTTCCATGCATCTTCAGCATTTAATCATGTCAGCCACATGACCACGGAGATGTCTTCAGACAGTGCTGGCTCTCTGGCTTTGAAACAGAGATGAGCACCACCCTCTAGAGTCAGGAACAACTAGCACATATGTGCGAGGGGAATCTTTACCTTTACCTTTTTAAATTGCACTAACTCTAATGGATTTTAATCCCCATCTAGATGTATAAAAGGTTTTCAATATCACCTGTTTTCAGAAAGATTTTCAATGGATTTATCAAACTTATGCAAGAATATTCCAGTTGTTTGTTTATGGAAATCTTCTGGAGCTTATTTATGGAAAGTTCCTGGAATCTTTTATGTTGACCAAAGAGTATAGCTCAACTCTCTTTGCAAATCAGAGAGAGAGGGAGGAGGGTGGGAGAGAGAAAGAGTTGAGAACTTTTTGCTGATAAATAAATGGAGACTAGTATAGATCTATTTCAAGCTATTTAGCTCTTATCAGTTAGCCATACCATTGGGCTATTTTACATGTTAGGGAGTTATAATAACCTCAAAGCCGCAAGCTCTCCTCCCTTATCAACTGAGCCAGGGGAATGATTCGATGTTTCGTCAAGGCACCTGATATGCCCCAAATATGGGAGGGAGCATACTGCCCAAGTTCAAATCCCAGTAAGGATGGAACCTAGCACCATTTGGCTTCTGCCTGCCCTCCAACCTATTGTGAAAAGAAGGGGAAGTCTGCAAACAAGGCTGTGATGATAACAAGGGAGGCCTTGCTGAAATGGGAAATCAATCCCCTCTTGTTCCATTGGTGAAAAACTATTTCTGTTTATATCAGTGCACTTTCTCCCCAGAGCAACTGATATTCCCATTTCTCAGTAAGTTTTGGAGTTCCAGAGAAAGCAGAAATATATCCTCATTTCACCTAAAAAATGTACTCTACAAGGTCTTGTTTCATATGCTATTATTGAAATGTATGCATAGCAAGATGCCACATGCAAAGTTTGCATTTTTTTAATTATAAAGGTTTTAAAGCACTACAATTTATTGTACTGGCCACAATTATAAGGATGAACAGTTTCAGATTAATTTAAGGCTCCTTTTAATCCTTATTATTTAGTTGGCTTCTGTCAACCTCTCCGTGGATTCTAATATTATTTTTTAAAATGCTAAACTGTCATATTGTATTTTTATATTGTCACATTCTAATGTGGTTATAAAAAATAATAGCTTCAAAGTAAATAATATAAATGCCTGCAAAATAAATTAAATCACTATTTAACAGTAAACATTTTTGCAAGTTTCTTTTCTTTCTTCTTTTAGTAATTGCCTGCCCGTGTTTATTATTAAATTCTACGTTTTTGCAATCTAGAATAGAATAGAACAGAACAGAACAGAACAGAATAGAATAGAATAGAATAGAATAGAATTCTTTATTGACCAAGTGTGATTGGACACACAAGAAATTTGTCTTTGGTGCATATGGTCTCAGTGTACATAAAGAAAAATAAAATAGAATACATTCATCAAGAATCATAAAATACAACACTTTTATTGCAATTCTATCACCTTTAGATTTTAATGTCTGCCCCTCTGTTCAAATATAAAAGACTGCCAATGTAAATTCTTTCTTTCACTTTTTAAAATGCAATATTACACATATGAATTACATGAGGATATTATACATCACAGTAAGGTATATCCACATCACATGAACATCAATTTGTAGATATATGTGTCCATGGGTTTTAAATATGTATTGACATTACTTGTGCTAAACCAAGATCTTCATTTCATGCTTTACTGGGTTGAAAGGTGTTTATGGCCTTTCTTCTTATCTCTGAAGAACATGTTGAGACTTTCTGTCACTTACCTGTCTTCAAGGGCTTATGCACTGGACAACACGTGTCCGTTTTCTACAAAGGTTAAAGTACCTTTGTTTCATGCCACCAGAGAGCACTGTTGCATTGTTAGGCTTAACGGATGCATTTTCTTCCAGACATTTGCCATAGAGCTAAGTAGGGAAATAAGGCTGTGCTAAATATTCCTTCTTTCAGACCGTATGACAAATGTCACTGATGCAGAAAGCATAATAAATCAACCAGTCTTCCCCCCCCCCCACCTGTTTGGTGTGTTTGGAGTTTGACATTCCTTTGACATTTCTCCCCTTTTTAAACAAATTAGTTCAGATTTCTGAAGGCTGCAATTACCAGCTCCGTTTCTTAACCATATTTTCATGAATATGGCTGGTTTTGCCAGTTCAATGACATGTCTGAGGCTATTATGATCTCCCCAGGTAAATCAAGCAATCTTTGTATCTCCATGTTTCCAGTGGAAGTTCCTAGAGATTGGAAT